>NW_011478368.1:8762-10309 GCF_000754665.1 Bison bison bison | reverse complement strand
CTGTCACTGTTTCCATTGTTTCCCCATCTACTTGCCATGAAGTTATGGGACCAGATGCCATGATCTTAGTTTTCTGAATGTTGAGTGTTAAGCCAAACTTTTTACTCTCCTCTTTCACTTTCACTTTGGGGTTTCAGGACGAGGAACACGTGTACACCCATGGCGGATTCATGTTGATGTATGGTAAAACCAATACAATATTGTAAAGTAATTAGCCTCCAATTTAAATAAATAAATTTAAATTAAAAAAAAGAGTCTCTTTAATTCTTCTTCACTTTCTGCCATAAGGGTAGTGTCATCTGCGTATCTGAGGTTATTGATAACCTCAGATAATATGCAATATTATCCAGTGGTAAAAAGAAATGAACTATTAGGTTATGAAGAAACATGAATGAAACTTGAATGTACATTAGTGAAAGAACTCAATCTGGCAAGGCTATGGACTATGTAATTTCAACTTCATGACATTCTGGAAATGGCAAAGCTATGGAGACTGTAAAAAGATCAGTGTTTGCCAGGGATTGGGTGAGGGGGATGAACAAACAGAGCACAGAGAAATTTTAAGGCAGTGAAACTATTCTACATGATACTACAATGGTGGATACAAGTCATTACGCGCTTGTTCAAACCCATAAAATGCATAAAACAAGAGTGAACTCTAAACTATGACTTTAGTGATAATGATGTGTCAGTATGGGTTCATTGAGTTTAGTAAGTGTGCCATTGTGGTGGCAGATGCTGATAGTGGGGAAAGTAATGTGTGTACAGGGTGTATTTAGCTCTGAACCTTAAACTTCTCTAAAAAATAAAGTACATTAAATTAAAGAAGCACAAACAATCTAATTAGATAATAGGCAAATGCACAAACAGATGTTCCACCAAACAGGATATACTAATAACCTGTAAGCATGTGAAAAATGCACAGCTTTAGCCATTAGGAAAATAAAAATTAAAAACCACAATGAGATTTCAGAATGGAATGGTTGAAATTAAAAAAATTGTGACAACAAATATTGATGATGATGTGAATAGAGTAAACCACTCATACAGAGCTGGTGGAACTGTATAATGGTAAAGTTGCTATAGGAAACAATTTGATAGTTACTTAAAAAAATTACTAACTAAACATGCAAAATAATCATAAGATCCAGCAGTGACGTTTCTGGATTTATTATCAAAAAATGGAAATGTATTTTTACACCAAAACCTATGCACAAATGTATATAGAAGCTTTCTTCATAATGGCCCCAAACTGGAAACACCCTAAGTGTCCTTCAGTGTGTCAGTAGTTAAGCAACTGTAGTTAAGAAACTGTGCTGTGTTCATACTTTGGAATACTGCTGCTGCTGCTAAGTCGCTTCAGTCATGTCTGACTCTGTGCGACCCCATAGATGGCAGCCCACCAGGCTCCTCTGCCCCCGGGATTCTCCAGGCAAGAATACTAGAGTGGGTTGCCATTTCCTTCTCCATTTGCAATACTACTCAGCAACAGAAAAGGAATAATAAGTTGATAGATGAAGCAACCTGAATCAATCACCAGAGTGTAA
>NW_011478368.1:4302-5565 GCF_000754665.1 Bison bison bison | reverse complement strand
TCTATGGGGTTGCACAGAGTCGGACATGACTGAAGTGACTTAGCAGCAGCAGTAGCAGCAGGATAGGAAAGACCATAAGGATAGAAAATTAAGAAACAAAAGTCAAGAGCTAGACGTTGGATATATTAGGTTTGTGTTTAGATGTCTCATTGGAAATGCAGAGTAAGCAGTTGACTATATGAACCTGGAGTAGAGGTGAATAATCTGGGCTCCAGATAAAGATTTTAGAATTGTCAACTTCCGGGTGGTATTTAAAGTCAAAAGACCAGAAAGTCAGTGAACGAGTGAGGGCAGAACCATTGGAGACTGGAAAAGAATAGCCAGTAAGTGTAGGAGAGAAACCAGGAGAGAGTAGCATCTTAGATGCAAAGTGAAAAAGCAACTCAGGTAAGAAGGAGTGATCAAGTATATCAAATGTTACTTAATTTATCCATTAATTTTGTATGGAGGGCTCACCTTTTCTAAGCACTGTGCTAGGTGCTTGGGAGGCAAAGCTGGACAAAATAGGATTCTTGCCTTAGAGGAGCTCACAGTCCAGTGGAGGAGATGGCCAAGTAAGCAGACCACGGTGATATAGAGTGATCAGTGCCAAAAGAGTCATGCACAGGGTACCACAGAAATGTGTGCCTTCCCTATCATGTGACTTTCCTCTCAGACCCTTAGAGGCAAGTGATAGGTGTGAATAGATATTTTTTATTAGCATAGTACATTGACTGATTGCTACCAGAAATATAGTGAATAACATTTCAGGTTTTATTTGCTAAGAGGTGAGTTAAGTATAAGCCAGGTCTCTTGGGAGGTATTTTTCGGAATAGGCAAGGTATTGTTACAGTCATGAAAAAGATTGGTATTCATACTCTTCTACTTCTTATTCAGACTCGAATTATACATTGTGAAAAAGTGTAAAAATATATACTGGTCTAAATACATGGAAGCAGCAGACAAATGTTCTTTATCTAAAACAATTGGGGTTCCTTAAGGACACTTTCTCAAGGATTAGGGGAGTGGATCAGCAAAATTAGCAATGTACACAGCTTCCAGGGGCAGCTGCCTGTTTCCTCAAGCAACTTGACCATTTTGATTCAGTTCATGCAAATTATCAATTCACTTAAAAATAACCATTTGCTTGACTTGGCTTACTCTTCTGTAGACAAAAATGACCGCATCATTGACTTCGTGGATTTGTTCACTTTAACGCCCCCCTTCCTGAACTTCAGGTTGCAGTGCATACTCCTCCATGTGACACACAAAAACCTTCATAGA
>NW_011478368.1:0-334 GCF_000754665.1 Bison bison bison | reverse complement strand
CTGAGTAGTGTTCCGTTGTATACATGTACCACATCTTCTTTACCTGTTCATCTGTTGATGGACACTTAGGTTCTTTCATGTCATGACTATTGTGAATAGTGCTGCTATGGACATTGGGGTGCATCTATCTTTTCAAATTATGGTTTGGAAGATAAATGATTCTTTTATTATGTTTATTTATTTTTTTAATATAAATTTATTTATTTTAATTGGAGGCTAATATGCCCCAAAATGGGATTGCTGGAGCATATGGCCATTCTATTCTTAGTTTTTTTGAGGCATCTCCATACTGTTCTCCATAGTGGCTGCACCAGTTTATATTTCCACCAGCAGT
>NW_011478367.1:25361-27172 GCF_000754665.1 Bison bison bison | reverse complement strand
GGGCGGGGCGGGGGCTCAAGCTAAAATTGACGGGGGGAGCCTCTCTATTCAGTCCTGCTGCTAAGGTCTGTGTGATGAGCCTGAGGATGAAACATCAGAAGTTATCTCGACATTAAAAGGTACTTACTGTAACAAAGTACTTTTTCAGATTATACCAAAGTGGTAATTCATGAATTAGATTTTGAATACAAATAAATCACTAGGCTATTGTATTGTTTGATAATCCAGTTAATGAAGAGGAGAGAATCATAAACACACTAAAACTATTTAGATTTACTACTGATTTGACATTATTGAAGACCATGGAATACTGTGATATGCCATTTATGACAAGACCATTAATGAAAAACTGGTGAATGAATATAGTTGAGAGCATTGAAATGCTATAAATTCCAAACTCATATGTAAAAAAGAACTTGAAAACGGTTTCCAAAAGATGGCAGCTCTCAAACTTAACACGTATGTCATTTCCAAAATGAATTGTAATTCATCAATCAATGAAACTCTTAAAATATATCAGTAGTTGAAAAAACACTTTGATCAGTCATTCTAGAGTAAAATTATTTTATCATCTCCATAGAGATTTTAAAAAGTCATTCTGATATGAAGAGGTGATATCAGCAAGCATGCTGTTAAAGCAATGTAGGAAAAATGTGAAAATATATCAAGCAGTCAATGAAAATATTTTCCTATATTTTGTGATGTTTGTGGTATTCATCAGATTGTTAAATTTTGTAATTTGCTGTGATTTTGTTTTTTATTCAGAGTATGTATATTTATAGCTGGTTTTGTATAAGTAATTTCGGTGTCCCTTCGCTAAAAAGGTACTCCCAAATGTTACAGGCCACTAAACAAGGCCCTGCCTTAGTCCGTAGGCTAGGAGTCTTATCGAAAACAGTGGGGATGGAAAAACAGTTTAAATCTGTTACCAGGCAGCACTGGTCATTGAGAGGACGTCGGCGTCTGAAACGTGAGCAGATTCGGAAGCTCCGACAGCTGAGGCGCACTGCGAGTTTCCCCGCGAGCCTCGGGTCCTGAGGACCTGTGACGGGGGTCTACGCGTCCGATACCGCCTGTCTCCTTGCGGGTCCCCGCCAGCCTGCGGGCGGTGGGCGTGCGGCCTGCGGCGCTCATCCGGCTCATGCGGCGCTCAAACGCTGAGCCCAGCGCCTCTCCGGCTCCAGCCTGCTGCAGGGGCTTCGCGGCGCGGAGGCCCGCGGCCTGCTGTCGTCTGCCGCCGCCTTGGCCTCTGTCGTCGGATGCTGCGCGTCCTGGTTACAAGCTGCAGACTCAGCCTCTCCTCAACTTAGACAGAGATGCAGTTTCTTAGAAAGACCCAGGGGGGAGAATGAGGGGTAAAAGACAGGCAGGAAGCTAGGGAGGCAGGTAGAGAAGGGGCCCCAGGTGCCCCTACAGCAACCCCGACCCAGACGCCCGCCCCCAGGGCCTGGCCCTGGCCCCTCCCACGCGGAGCCCCAGCGGCAGGGCCTCCTGCCCTCCGCCCTGGGCCGGCGTCCAGACTTCGTGGTGGTAAGCTCCGCAGCCCACTGGACAAAGGTGAGAGTGTGGCGGGTGGCCGCACAGGCGCTCCTCTCGGACCTGCACTTGGGGTCCTCTTGAGGGGAAAAAAAATGCTCAAACTACCGCACAATTGCACTCATCTCACACGCTAGTAAAGTAATGCTCAAAATTCTCCAAGCCAGGCTTCAGCAATACGTGAACCATGAACTTCCAAATGTTCAAGCTGGTTTTAGAAAAGGCAGAAGAACCAGAGATCAAATTGCCAACATCCACTGGATCATTGAAAAACC
>NW_011478367.1:12609-25167 GCF_000754665.1 Bison bison bison | reverse complement strand
AAAGAGATGGGCATACCAGACCACCTGACCTGCCTCTTAAGAAGCCTGTATACAGGTCAGAAAGCAACAGTTAGAACTGGACATGGAACAACAGACTGGTTCCAAATAGGAAAAGGAGTACATCAAGGCTGTATATTGTCACCCTGTTTATTTAACTTCTATGCAGAGTACATCATGAGAAACGCTGGGCTGGAAGAAACACAAGCTGGCATCAAGATTGCTGGGAGAAATATCAATAACCTCAGATATGCAGATGACACCACCCTTATGGCAGAAAGTGAAAAGAAACTAAAAAGCCTCTTGATGAAAGTGGAAGTGGAGAGCGAAAAAGTTGGCTTAAAGCTCAACATTCAGAAAACTTAAGATCATGGCATCTGGTCCCATCATTTCATGGCAAATAGATGGGAAAACAGTGTCAGACTTTATATTTTGGGGACTCCAAAATCGCTGCAGATGGTGATGCAGCCATGAAATTAAAAGACGCTTACTCCTTGGAAGGAAAGTTATGACCAACCTAGATAGCATATTCAAAAGCAGAGACATTACTTTGCCAACAAAAGTCCGTCTAGTCAAGGCTATGGTTTTTCCAGTGGTCATGTATGGATGTGAAAGTTGGACTGTGAAGAAAGCTGAGCACCGAAGAATTGATGCTTTTGAACTGTGATGTTGGAGAAGACTCTTGAGAGTCCCGTGGACTGCAAGGAGATCCAACCAGTCCATTCTAAAGGAGATCAGTCCTGGGTGTTCTTTGGAAGGACTGATGGTAAAACGGAAACTCCAATACTTTGGCCACCTCATGTGAAGAGTTGACTCATTGGAAAGGACTCTGATGCTGAGAGGGATTGGGGGCAGGAGGAGAAGGGGACGACAGAGGATGAGATGGCTGGATGGCATCACCGACTCAATGGACATGGGTTTGGGTGAACTCTGGGAGTTGGTGATGGACAGGGAGGCCTGGTGTGCTGTGATTCATGGGGTCGCAAAGAGTCGGACACGACTGAGCGACTGAACTGAACTGAACTGAGGGGAGAATGCCCCGCCTTATCATGTGTCAGCTGATTCTGTGCTGCACCCGGATCCGCTGAGCACTTGTGTGTTCTCTGACTCAGCCCTCCTAACTTGATGAGACCGTAAGTCGATGCTGTAATATCTTGTGTCTAAACCCATTGCAGGTTGGTTTTTCGCTGATGTTAAGTCCACCGTGGCCCTGGGTGGCCGTCTCCCGTGGGGCAGGTCAGCCTGGCTTCCAGGCACCCAGTAGTGGGTCCGCTCCTCGGTGGCTGCAGGCCGCTGGCCCCTCTGTCTCGGCTCGGTGCCTCGGCAGCTGTCCTGCACCCACTGTCAGCACTGCAGCTCCCACAGCATCTCTGTTGACCGGACCCCGCGGGGACCTGCTGGACTGCAGGGGGGCTGAAGCACTTCTCTGCATGTAGGGGCAGGGGTTGGGAGCTGAGCCAGAAACACTGCTGAGAACTCAGCCGGTCACCACCCTGGGCACTCAGCACGAGGGGCCACCGCAGTCTGGAAAAAGTGGCCCCTGCGTGACCAAACTGGACGCTAATGGGTTCAAGTCCTTTATCAGGTATTTTGCAGATATTTTCTCCCACTTGTGGCTTGCCGTTTTCTTCTATGAGTCTTTCTCAGAAAAGATGTTTTAAATTTGAATTAAGTTCAGATTATGAGATTTTTCTTTTATTTGTATGGGTTGTACTTTTGGTTTTATATCTAAGAACTCATCACCAAACTCAACGTTCATCTAGATTTTCTCCTGTTTTTCTTTACACGATTTGAGATACTGTGATTTACATGTAGCTCTGTGATATGTTTTGAGCTTATTTTTATGAAAGGTGTAAGATCTGTGGCTAGATTTACCTGTTTACGTATGGCTGTTCAGTTGTTCAGCACCATTGGAGAAAGAACTGCCCCTTCTACACTGAATTGCCTTTATTCCTTCGTCAGAAATCAGGTTGTATTAAACTTGTATTAAACTTTATTATAAAGAACCCTCCCCTAAAGTCTCTCTGCCAGCAAGACTGTTCAGTACATATCAGAGAAATTTAAGGAACATTAGATGTATTCTCATTTGTTTTTACCTTGCCTCTTAAAAAAATAATCTGCATTGGGAACTGTTACTAAAGTAACTGCGATTCATAGTAGCAGTTGCTTGTGACCACAACCTTCTCGGTTCTCATAGAGGGTTCTCCCAGGAGACGTAAGCTCCGTAAGGCAGGTACTTTTTTTCACTGCTGTGTCCTTCCGTCAGAGACAACTGTTCTCTGTGTGATGCACCCAGCAGCTCGGGGGAAATGGCACATTCCTCACTTACAGGTAAGACTGTGTAAAGTTGCAGAGTGGAACCTCAGCCTTTCAGACAAGACGTGCAGAATGTACGGCTTCTATACACCAGCAGAACCGGGGTGTACTTCAGAGAGCAGGTTGTGCAGACTGAGAAGTGGGACTGCTCACTGCGGACGGTCAGGTAGTAACTTTGCACTGAAGGTTTGGTTGAACCCTGTGTAGTGGCCTAGACGGGGTTCTGAGGGGGCCAGGGCAGGAGTGGACACGCCCGGCAGTCTTTCCACACCCATGTTTGTCGTGTTGTCCTGAAAGTGCACGTGTGTTTCCTGGGCAGGGACTGACGGTTTCTGAGGGCAGTTACCAGCTTGGTTTCCTTTATTCTAGCTCTTCTCTTCCTGCATTGGTGTGGTGAGGGCCAAACTGCCATCACCAAACCCATTTCGGGGGGCTGTATTGTAGGTGAAGTGAAGTACAAGTTGCTCAGTCATGTCCAACCCTTTGCAACACCATGGACCGTACAGTCCGTGGGATTCTCTAGACCGGAACACTGGAGTGGGTATCCATTCCCTTCTCCAGGGGCTCTTTCCAACTCAGGGGTTGAACCCAGGTCTCCCACATTGCAGGCGGATTCTTTACCAGCTGAGCCACCAGGGAAGCCCTATGACACTAAATCGAAGGTATATTCTAGGAAAATTTTTCCTTTAAAGTCGTCTGTGGAGTTTTCCTGCCTGATTCTACTAGAATTTTATATATATATGTTGTTGTTTTCAGAAGCTTTATTGACCCTTTAAACCCTTAGGAGCAAACTGCCCTTAAATTTTTCTAAGGAGAAGGTAGACAGCCGTCCAGAATTTTGCAGCATTGCATCTTTGGCCCCCTTTCTTAAAAAAGATATAGGTTCAAAAAAAAAAAAAAAGAAGATATAGGTTCAGTTTAATTAACACCGACTTTTTAATTGTGCAAAAATGTACCTCTGCTTTTTTTTTTTTAAAGCAAATAAAAGGAAAAATATGGCATCATTCCAGTAATCAAATGCCAATAAAATGGGACAAAGAGCTACGCAAATCTAAAATACCTCAGATTCATAATTAGAATAGCATGAAATAATTTTAGCAAGGAAAAGCTTAATAATAGGTAAAGGAAACCAAGTGACTGTGTGAACTGTAATTAATCTTACCAACTTTCCAATGTCATGACTGCTTGCTTCGGAATAGCTAAATGTGAGCCTCATTTTTTAAATTAAATGCCTACTCAGCAAAACTAATTGGAACAAATACATTTCTGCAAATTTACATCCTAGAATACCGGAAAACACAGGAGACATCAGTCAAGGATGAGTAAGAAGGTTCTGTTCTTTCTCATCATCTGTGTGATCAGGTGGCAAAGGACACGCTTTTCTCTGCGCTTTTCCCAAGCCACTGCTTCCTGCCTCCTCAGGAACCCTCATCTCTTTTTCTGAATCTTTAGGGGACAACCTGAAGAATTCTCCAATTCCTTTTTGCCACTTGGGAGTGGTAGGTGAGAAACCCCCCAAATAAGGATCTGCAGGCTTTATGAACATGGACCTCTCCCCTGAGAGAGGGAAAGGAATTTGATTCCCTCAATATAAATAAATTCTCAGGAAGAAAGGGGGAAAGACTCCTGGGTTCTTGTTCTTTGGAATGTAATTAAATGTCTCCAGGAGGAGAGACCCCTGGAATATCTTCATGGCTCCTGGGTCTCAAACTCTTTTGAAATATAAGCACAGACCACAAGAAAGGCGAATCTCTATGCATTAACTTCTAAGGCACTTTGTCCAAGGTCCCAGTAAAAATTGTTCAGAGAGCCCTAACCATGCAAAATAGAAAAATATTTTCTCTGAAGCCTACAGTCTGATGCCCAGTCATTGGCATCAGATGATGCTCAGCCAAGAAGAAGCTGGCAAGCAGTGGGCTGGAACAGCTGAGACAAACTTTGGGCCAGAGAAAGGGTGGGGTGTGCACCTCAGGCCAGAACACGCCGTAATGCAGGTCCTGGCCCTTCCCCGGGACCAGGATACTCACACACCATGCAAGTCAACCGTCTACTCACAGAGTTGTGCCGCCACCACCATAATCAGTTCAGAAACATTTCCATCTCCGCCAAAAAGAACCTTGTACCCACTGGCAGTCATTTGCCCTTTTACGCACCCCTCCAACCTTCCCCCAAGACAGTCACTTCCTGTCTCTCTAGACTTGCCTACTCTGGGCCTTTTTTTTTTAATAAGTGGAATTAAACAATATGTTAATTTTGTGTGTGTGTGTGATTGACTCATTTCACTTAGCATAATGTTCTCAAGGTTTATCCGTGTGGTAGCATCTACCTACCTTCTTTTTATTGAGAAGTAATATTCTGCTGTATGGATATATGGATATACCATGTCTGATATGTTAGTTTGTAAGTTGATGGACATTTGAGTTGTTCCCACTTGTTGTTACGAATAATACTGATAGGAGTATTCACCCACTATTCACGTGCAAGTTTTCGTGAGGATGTATGTTTTCTCCTGAGGACATACGTGGAAGTGGAATTTCTGGGTCGTATAATAAGCCCATGCTTAGTATTTCGAGGAACTGCTAAACTGCCTTCCAAGTAGCTGCACCATTTGACATCCCTGCCAGCGGTTTCCCAGCATCCTCTCCAGCGCTCATCAGCATCTCTCCGTCTAAACGTAGCCGCGTTTAGACGCGGGGTCGCGGGGTCGTCCTGCACTGCAGTTTGGGCTCGCGTTCGGAGCATGGCTCGTGCGCCCTAGGAAGGTGTGTCCTGCTGCTGCTCTACGGCCGTCCTTCAGGTCTAGCTGGTTACTGGTGCTGTTCAGGCTTTCTGTTCCCTTGATCTTAGGTTTTCTGTCCATTACTGGAAACAGGGTCTTGAAATCTCCAGCTATCACTGTTTAGCTATCCGTTTCTTCCTTCCGTTCTCTCATTCGGTCCAGTCGCCTGTGAGCCAGAATTCTTCTTGAGGTGATTGTACATCTTCCGGAATGGATGCCCTTTCATCATAAAATGCCCTTCATCTCTTGCACTTTGTCTTTGTTTGTTTTAAGATCATTTTGCCTGATACCGGTATAAACTTTCTTGTTCTTATGGCTGTTTGCATGATATGCCTTTTCCTTTCAGCCTGTTTGTATCTCTGAATCTAAATAAGCTGTAACTTTTGCTTGAGTTATTTAATCTGTTCACATTTAGTATTATGATATAATTTGATTTATGGCTACAAGTTGCCCTTGTTTGTTTTTTATATGTCACGAGCTTTTTGTTTTTCTGTTCTTTCTTTCTCTTGCGTCAAGTGATTCTTTCCTAGTATAATAATTTAACTCCTTGTTTGCTTGCTGTGTGTGTGGGTGTCTTTTCCACACACGTCACTATGTGAGTCTCAGGTGATCAGCATGATGGTTTATGTCATGTACCATAGAATAATGATTACCACAGTAGGTTTAGGAAACATCCATCCTCTCGTATAGATACAATAAAAAGAAAATTCTTCCTGTGATGAATTACTCTTAGGGTCTACTCAACAACCTTCCATGCATTATCAGTATCTTTTGAAAGTTATTTTCTTAAGTGGTTGCTCTAGGGCTTACAATGTACTTCTTGCCTTACAAGCTTCTTTTTTGGGTTTGTCCTAAATTATTCCCACTGAGATGGCTCTCCTGTATAGTTTTATTACCTCCTCCCTTGTTTTGTTCTGTTACTGTTATTACCTCTGTGCCTGTTACAAATCCAAGAATTACCTATTATGACTTTTACTTTATATCATTTTATGTCTTTTGGATCACCCATGGCCATAAAGTGAGGTGGGGATTCAGAAAAAGCATATGAACAGGGAGCTGTGCCTCTGAGTGGACAGAGTCCCCAGAACTGTTGCTAGAGGGGGCTCTACGAGCTTCTGCTGGGCGACTCTGCAGTGAACGGCACCACTGCCCGCCTCTGTTAGTTGGCAGCGTGTCCTGCTTCAGCCCTTCCGTTACCAGGCGCTTGTTCCGGGGCAGGGTCGCAGAATGGCTCAGGGTGCGCTTGTTTCTACTGTGCTGACGCTGTCATACACTGTGCTCTGTACTGGGATTTCTCACAACTTGGATTCCTCCACTTGAATTTAAATATAGTGTAGGCAGCAACCTTGTATAGCTGTCTATGATTGTTTAAGAACCCGTGAAATGTCCAAAATGTGATGAAGGTGGTCTGGGGCGTGTGCTGCAAAGACTCAGAGCAGGAGGCAGCGTTGAAACAGAGAGTTGAGTGGTGAGGAGACTTTTGGAGCTTGGTCCCTTGCTCCCTACGCCTCTGGACACGTTTCTACAGGAGATGAATGCCAACCCTCTGACCTATGTGACGGTTTTGAAATGTCTTTCATGAGTGGAAGCTTCAGTAATTTTATGTGGTTGTACTCTGTATCCGTGGGCTGAGGAGGGGGCAGTGGAAAGCCGCTTTCCCCACCCCCCCCCAATATACAATCAAGTTCTGAAATTAGAACAATTTTCCTTAACACCTCCCTTGTGGGGGAGCTGCTGGCCTGGACGCCTCCGTTGTTGGGGTCAGCATGCTGCCCAGAAGGTGTAACCACCAGGCACAGGAAAGCCACACTTTGTAAAGAAAGCAGAGGGGACATCTCTGCCATCAGCCAACATGCTCTGAGGACACATCAGGGGCACACACTATTGCCTAGCAAGTCTTGCTCAGAGTTACTGAGAAGAATTACTGAAATCAGTGTGTTAAAAGCAAGCTTCTCCCTAAAAAACCCACCCACCTAAACCTGAGTCACGTTTTTCTGTTCGTGTCTAGGTGTTAAGCAGCACCGTCTGTGTGATACGCCCGTAGCAGCACCCAGTCAAACTAGGTCACTCACCCATGTGCGTTTTGAAGTCTTACCACTGGAGCAGGAGGTGGTGTTTATCTGCCGCTATTTCCATTTCTTTGAAAAAGGTAAAAACAATTGCCATGGGCTTATAAAAATATTTGGCAATGGATCTCCTCAGAAACAGCAGAGAACGTTTAAAAAAAATTTTTTTTTTCTGAGCAAATGGAGGATGCAGAAAACTTGGAAATAGAGTGTTTAAGCAAACATTGTTTCTGCTTATTTACAAACATTATTTTGCAAAATTTAAAAGTCTGTAAAATGGCCAACTTTCTAAGAACAGAGAAATACATATCCAGTTGATTCATTATGGTCAAGTAAGTGGGGAGCAGGGGAGCGGAGGGGAGACGAGGGAGAAAGTGGAAAGAGAGGCGGGTTAGGAGAAGGTGTGAAGAGGAGAGGGAGAGGGCAGGGCAGGGAGGGCGAGGGCTGGGAGGGCTGGACGTCGGGGGGCGGCGACCGCGTAGGGCCAGTGCTCCCTGCGTGCAAGAGCTGTGCTCACTGTGCCGCTGGCCTCTGGACTCGGGAGCGGATGGATGGTCAGCTGGGGTTCATGTGTCGGCTGTGACCACCACTCAGAGTTCTCTTTTCTATTGGTGACTGACGTTTCTGGATCAACTGGCCACGGAAGCTTCCCGGGAAGAAATGTCCTCGACTGCTGTGGGGTGGACACGTTAGTCTCCTAAGCTGCTGGCTTCCAGCACATTTTCCCTGCTCCAGTTCTGAGGTTACTAGAATACGAAAGGCAGGGAGGGAGGGATGTATTAAGGTATCAGGTTGTTTTTACCAGTGATGGCCCCTGCTCATCCTAAGTAATTCTCAAAAAATGAGTTGATTAGAAAAAAATCTTCAAAATTCTCAGAGGTGTATGTTTGTGTATTGAAAAAGAAGTGAAATCTATACTCCTGTAAATATTTTAAATATCTCATTAATATTTAAAGCCTGTCTGTGATATTGAATCCAGAGCCAAAGAGGCAAACTCTTTACAAAAATGTACAGTTTTTTTTTTCATAGAGACTAGCTCTTTAATTGTGTGAATTTTAAGAAGCATTAGAAATATAGGCCACCTTCGAATGCATACCTGAATAGGAAACTTTGCAGAAGATAATTTTGCTATTTCTCTCCAGAGTAGCTGAATTTTCCACTGTGGTTTGGCCTCTGTGGTTTTAGAAATTATTTATACGCTAAGCATGTGTTCAATTATGTAATAGCAGTCACAGTGTAGGTGTCCTTGTCCATCGACCTTTATTCAGCCAAAGTTGTTTGAGGTAAAAACCCACTTAGTAAGATGATTCAGAGGTGGAGTGCTCTTGTTAATTAAGTTTACCTTTATAAAAAAGATATGGAAACTTTAACATAGAAAACGTCTAAAGTGTAGATCCACTAGTTAGTGATCTTAATGTTCAGGCTAAGACGTCAAAGTGGCCGCTATATAATGCTTCTTGAGTGGAAAGATGGAAATTATCAGCAAAGAAAGAGAAGCAGCAAGGAAAAGTAAGTGAAAGTCAGAACTGAAAACTTCAGAAAAGGAAACAAAATACTCACGGAATGGGCTCAGGAGCGGAACAAGGATAACAGAGGCAGTCACTGAACTTGCGAACAGTCCTACAAAATTATCTGGTTTGAACGACAGAGAGAAGACACCGAAAACCAAGAACAAAGTCGGGGACTTGGGGATGTCACCACAATCTGTGTCACAGGCATACCAGAGGGATGAGAAAGAGTGCACGGAAAAACATGTGAAGAAAGAACGGCAAAAGCTGACCAAACCTGGCAAACGTGGAAGCCTACAGGTTCAGGAACCTCAGGAGACTTCAGACAGGACAGCCGGCACCTCACACCAGATTCATGTTCTAGACGTGTGATGATCAAACCCCTGAGAACTACACGAAAGAAGCCTGGAGAGCAGCCACAGAATGCAGTCCTTGTCGTGGATCAGAGGTTCAAATGCGCGCAGATCTCAGTAGAAGCGATGCCACACACAGCGACAGGGTCTTTCAGGAAGAAAGGCGAAAGGAAGATCACCTCAGATAAAGGACAAACAAGATGTGTTGGTAGGAGACCTGCTCTGAAACACTCGCTAAAGGAAGCTTTTCAGACAAAAAAGATAACAGGATACTGGAGGAAAACATGAAAAACCAGGAGTAAAAGAAACGTCAGAAAAGGCAGTTGTATAAGTAATATAATAGACTAGTCTTTTTGAGGTTTTAAAATGTTTATGATTAAAAACAAAAAATAAAGTCTGTTGGGGTTTTAGTGTGTGTGATGTATACAGAGGCACAATAACATAAAGACCGGGGTAAAGGCACCTCGGTGGCCACTAGCTTTCTCCACGCAACTTGAAGTGCTGAAAAAAAAACCAAATTGACAAATTTAGCTAGGTTGACCAAGGAAAAGAGAATATTCAAATTATTAGATCAGAAATGCAAGAAAGGACATTACTTCTGATTTATAGGGAAAAAAAGGATTGTAAGCAAACATTATGAACAACTGTATGCCAACAAATTAGGTAACCTCAATTAAATGGGAAGTTTCCTAGAAAAACATTCACAAGACTGACTCAAGAATAGAAAGTCTGAATAGACCTGTAAAAAAATGAAGGGAATGAATTATTAATTTAAAAGAGTACCCAAGAGAAAAATCCAGTCAGGTGGCTTCACCACTGAATTCTACCGCATCGTTTTAAAATGAATAACAATTCTTCACAAACTTCTAAAAAATAGAAAAGAGGCAAGAACACTTTCCAACTCACCCCATGAGGCCAATTTGCTGACACCAGAGCCAGACGGAGCTCTCACAATGTATGGATAAGGAGGCGACTGACGGACGCCTCCTGTGAATATGGATGCTAAAACTCTGAGCAAGGGCTTAGTTTTTGTCCAAACTAAATGATTTCTTGATTCTTAGTTAAAAGTAACCATGATAAAAATCAATTTGAGCCCCCATTTTTGAAAGTTTATTCTCCAGCTGAGTGACCTTGTGTTCAGAAAGACAGAGAACAGAATTGGTGGGAAAACTAGTTGTTGTTTAGTAGCTAAGTCGTGTCCGACTGTGACCCCTGGACTAGAGCCCGCCAGGCTCTTCTGTCCATGGAATTCTCCAGGCAAGACTGTTGGAGGGGGTTGCCATTTCCCCCTCCAGGGGATCTTGCCAACCCAGGGGTGGAACCTGCATCTCCTACATTGGCAGGCAGATTCTTTACCACTGAGCCACCTGGGCAAATAAAACTTCACCAGTTTATCCAGAAAAGCAGTTACATTTCTAATTTCTCCTTAAAAATACCTGAACACTCTGACTTCAGTCAGATCTGAGAAGGAGACAAAGCAGCTTTGCTCTGGCCTGGGCCTGGCCTTGGGCAGAGAGACAAAGCAGGCGGCTTCCTTCCAGCTCTCTCCAGCGATTCTCCTCCCTAGTCTCCCCCCGCCGTGATCCTCGTGGACAGCTGGCCAGGCTCCGGATCTTTCCAGCAATCCCAGAAAGGCTTGCCTTGCCTGTAGTCCCATTCTGAGACCTCTTGGTACTGTCGCACAGGGGAAGAGCATGGGTCACTTGAAGGGCACGTTTGAGCTGAAATCTAATCCTCATATGCACGGCATGTATTAGGGCCAAGATTAATCTCCCCCCGAGCCTCAGTCTGTGCATCTGTAAAATCAGGGCAGCACCTCGCTGGCAGAAAGGTTGGGAATGCTAAGTGGGAAAGCGGCGGACAGCGCCCGGTTAGGGTCTCAATACTAACCATCGTCTTCCTCCTCACCTCTGTTTGCTGGGCTCAGTGTCCCCGAGCAGCGTGTGTGGATGGTAACGGAGGTCTCTGGGCTTGCCGCCGTGAAGCCAGCAGCTCTGGGCAGTGCATCTTCCAGACACAGGGTGTGGGGCTGGAGTTAGGGCTTTATGCTGCGAAGACTCTGTTTATTAAGCGCATACAGGAGTCCTGGGGTCCGATCTCGTTCCATCGCTTCCTGGCCGGGTAAGCGTGGGGTCCGATCTCGTTCCATCGCTTCCTGGCCGGGTAAGCGTGGGGTCCGATCTCGTTCCACTGCTTCCTGGCCGGGTAAGCGTGGGGTCCGATCTCATTCCACCGCTTCCTGGCTGCGTAAGCGTGGGGCTCCTGTCTGTCCTCCTTTGTGACTTTCCCGCCTCCCAGGTGTGTGCGGATCCCAGCGGAGGACCCATGCGAAGTGTTTTCAGCACACTGCTGGTGCAGAGGTCGGCACCCAGAGGTGAGGCCCGGAAGTGAGAGGGCAACCTCCCACACGCTCTGAGAAGTGGAGCCCACTCTCTTCAAAGGCAAGAGGACTGAAACGGCCCTGTTTTTAGCGCCATCGAAACACACCCCTTGAAGAACGGTTCTAAGAAGGTAAAAGTTCATACCGCTTCTCTTTAGGGAAATCTTTGCTTGCCTTTCAAGTTTTTGAAACCTGTCACTGTGGTCAACCAGCCGGATCATGCAGGGTAGGCAAGATTCTGCTGTGTTTCTTGTTTCTCCCAGACCCGTGTCTGTCCCAGGCCTGCCCCACAGCACCCCCGCTCAGGGAGGGAGCTGACCGCCTCCCCCCAGTTTGGAGAAGCTGCACACCAGACCTTAAAAGTCTTGCCCAGAAGTGCCACGGATCTCCAGCTTCTGCGCACTAACTGAGGCAAGGCTTGCCCTGACACCAGGTTGGTGGAGACTTGGCATCTGCTCTGGCCACGTGAGCTGCCATGAGCCCGAGCAGAGCGTCCGAGCAGCCAGTCCTGTCTGACCCGTTGAAGGACGCTGCCCACCCAGCCACAATGCCCTGTGGGGGAGGGAACGTGGTGCTCTCCCTTTCCCAGAGGAAAACTGCTGATAAGACCTACTGTTTCAGAGTTGAATCTCAAGTGATTTATAGGAACAGCTTTCTCTAGGAACTCATGGTCAGATAAAGATGGATTTGACACCCTATAGACTCAGAGCCTGTGGTTTTATCTAAAAGGAAAACCTGCATATCATTGCTCCTAATAGAAATTATTATATTATTATATCAGTTCAGTTGCTCAGTCGTGTCCTACTCTTTGCGACCCCATGGACTGCAGCACGCCAGGCCTCCATGTCCATCACCAACTCCCGGAATTTACCCAAACTCACGTCCATCAAGTCAGTGATGCCATCCAACCATCTCATCCTCTGTCGTCCCCTTCTCCTCCCGCCTTCAATCTTTCCCAGCATCAGGGTCTTTTCAAATGAGTCACTTCTTTGTATCAGGTAGCCAGAGTATTGGAGTTTCAGCTTCAACATCAGTCCTTCCAATGACAGGGCTGATTTCCTTTAGGATGGACTGGTTGGATCTCCTTGCAGTCCAAGGGACTCTCAAGAGTCTTCTCCAACACCACAGTTCAAAAGTATCAATTCTTCAGTGCTCATCT
>NW_011478367.1:7510-12509 GCF_000754665.1 Bison bison bison | reverse complement strand
TATCAATTCTTCAGTGCTCATCTTTCTTTATGGTCCAACTCTCACATCCATACATGACCACTGGAAAAACCATAGCCTTGACTAGACGGACCTTTGTTGGCAAAGGAATATCTCTGCTTTTTAATATGCTGTCTAGGTTGGTCATAACTTTTCTTCCAAGGAACAAGCATCTTTTAATTTCATGGCTTCAGTCACCATCTGCAGTGATTTTGGAGCTCCCCAAAATAAAGTCTGACACTGTTTCCACTGTTTCCCCATCTATTTGCCATGAAGTGATGGGACCAGATGCCATGATCTTAGTTTTCTGAATGTTGAACTTTAAGCCAACTTTTTCACTCTGCTCTTTCACTTTCATCAAGAGGCTCTTTAGTTCTTCACTTTCTGCCTGCCATAAAGGTGGTGTCATCTGCATATCTGAGTTATTGATGTTTCTCCTGGCAATCTTGAGTCCAGCTTGTGCTTCTTCCAGGCCAGCGTTTCTCATGATGTACTCTGCATATGAGTTAAATAAGCAGGGTGACAATATACAGCCTTGATGTACTCCTTTCCCTATTTGGAACCAGTCTGCTGTTCCATGTCCAGTTCTAACTGTTGCTTCCTGACCTGCATACAGATTTCTCAAGAGGCAAGTCAGGTGGTCTGGTATTCCCATCTCTTGAAGAATTTTCCACAGTTTATTGTGATGCACACAGTCAGGGGCTTTGGCATAGTCAATAAAGCAGAAAGAGATGGATGGATGTTAGACAGAGTTGGACAGCAATAGAAATAGATGAGTATAATATTATTACATTATATTCACCCAGTACTTCAGCCACCTGATGTGAAGAGCTGACTCATTGGGAAAGACCCTGATGCTGGGAAAGATTGAGGGCAAGAAGAAAAGGGGACGACAGAGGATGAGATGGTTGGATGGCATCACCGACTCGATGGACACGAGTTTGAGCTCCGGGAGGCAGTGAAGGACGGGAGCCGGGCTGAACAACAATAGAAGTTAAGTGAGAAGCCGGGCGTGCTGCGGTCCACGGGGTCGCAGAGAGTTGGATGCGGCTGAACAACAGTAGAAGTTAAGTGAGAAGCCGGGCGTGCTGCGGTCCACGGGGTCGCAGAGAGCTGGATGCGGCTGAGCGACAATAGAAGTTAAGTGAGAAGCCGGGCGTGCTGCGGTCCACGGGGTCGCAGAGAGCTGGATGCGGCTGAGCGACAATAGAAGTTAAGTGAGAAGCCGGGCGTGCTGCGGTCCACGGGGTCGCAGAGAGTTGGATGCGGCTGAGCAACAGTAGAAGTTAAGTGAGAAGCCGGGCGTGCTGCGGTCCACGGGGTCGCAGAGAGTTGGATGCGGCTGAGCAACAGTAGAAGTTAAGTGAGAAGCCGGGCGTGCTGCGGTCCATGGGGTCGCAGAGAGTTGGATGCGGCTGAACAACAATAGAAGTTAAGTGTTTAATAGGTAATTTTTGTCACTGGAGTTCTGATAACAAAATTTCTAAGGAAAAGACATCAGGTTCATGTGAACCACATCCCCATTTAAAGCATCAGCAGGAACGTTTTTTGGTGACAACTTTCATGTTTATCGGGCTTCCCTGACAGCTGAGTTGGTGTAGAACCCACCGGCAATACAGGAGACCCCAGTTCAATTCCTAGGTTGCGAAGATTCACTGGAGAAGGGAAAGGCTACCCACTCCAGTATTCTGGCCTGGAGAACTCCATGGACCATATAATCGTTGGGGTTGCAAAGAGTCGAACACAACTGAGCGACTTTCACTTCACCTTTTCATGCTGAGAGACCTATGACTAAGTGAGACCTCATGAGTTCTGCTGGGGAGCTGGTCTTTCTTAAGATCGTCCTTAAATACATCACGTGTCCCCTGTGTGCGCGTCTTCAAGTAAGTGGGAACCCGGGAGACCTCACTGGTAGCAGCGTATGTTATGTCGGTTTTAGCATAAACTGTGTCCCCTGGTGAGATGTCACGTAACAGAGGCGTGCACGCAGCAGAAACACTTGGGCATCGTGAGTAACGGGTGACGAGGACACGCCTACTGCTGGCAGGGTAGGTTCCAGGGGTTAGGGGAAGGATTATGTGCGCAGACAAAGCAGACTGAGGTTTATGAATAGTTGTTGTTCAGTCACTCAGTTGTATCCAACTGTGATCCCATGGACCGCAGCACGCCAGGCCTCCCTGTCCTTCACTGTCTCCCGGAGCTTGCTCAAACTCATGTGCATTGAGTTGGTGATGCCATCCAACCATCTCATCTTCTGCCATCCCCTTCTTCTCCTGGCCTCAATCTTTTCCAGAATCAGGATCTTTTCTAATGAGTCAGCTCTTCACATCAGGTGGCCAGAGTATTGGAGCTTCAATTTTAGCATCAATTCTTCCAGTGAATATTCAGGACTGATCTCCTTTAGGATGGACTGGTTGGATCTCCTTGCAGTCCAAGGCACTCTCAAGAGTCTTCTCCAACACTACAGTTCAAAAGTATCAATTCTTTGGCGCTCAGCTTTCTTTATGGTCTAACTCTCACATCCACACCTGACTACTGGAAAAACCAGAGCTTTGACTAGATGCACCATTTTTGGCAAAGTAATGTCTCTGTCTTTCAATATGCTGTCTAGGTTGGTCATAGCTTTTCTTCCAGGGAGCAAGCGTCTTTTGATTTCATGGCTGCAGTCACCGTCTGCAGTGATTTTGGAGCCCAGGAAAATAAAGTTTTTCACTGATTCCATTGTTTTCCTTCCACATGCCATGAAGTGATGGGACTGGATGCCATGATCTTTGTTTTTTGAAAGTTGAGTTTTAAGCCAGCTTTTTCACTCTCATCTTCATCAAGAGGCTCTTTAGTTCCTCTTCACTTTCTGCCATAAGGATGGTTTCATCTGCATATCTGAGGTTATTGATATTTATCCTGGCAATCTTAATCCCAGCTTGTGCTTCATCCAGCCCAGCATTTCACATGATGTACTCTGCATATAAGTTAAATAAGCAGGGTGATAATGTACATCCTTGATATACTCCTTTCCCAATCTTGAACCAGTCTGTTGTTCCATGTCCGGTTCTAAGTGTTGCTTCTTGACCTGCATACAGGTTTCTCAGGAGACAGGCAAGGTGGTCTGGTATTCCCATCTCTTTAAGAATTTTCTACAGTCTGTTGCGATCCATACAGTCAAAGGTTTTAGGGTAGTCAATGAAGCTGAAACAGATGTTTTTCTGGAATTTTCTTACTTTTCTGATGATCCATCAGATGTTGGCCATTTGACCTCTGGTTCCTCTGCCTTTTCTAAATCCAGCTTGAACGTCTGGAAGTTCTTGGTTCACATCTGTTGAAGCCTGGTTTGGAGGAGTGGGTTTGAATAATGAACAGTGGGTTTGAATTGTGCCCCAGGCTTATGGTAATTCATTCACTTGTTCAGGGTGCACTGGTGCAGAGAAGTAAGTAAATAATGAATCCTGGGGTAGTAACGTAGCTAAAAGTGCTTAGCTTGGTGTCTGGCTCTGGAGTGGGTGCTTGATAAACGCCTGATGGAGCTGCCCTCAGAGCTCTTGCAGCGCGTTCCTGCTGTCCTGGAAACCCGGGGAAGTCCCAGCCGTGACAGTGAGCCCCTTCTCAAAAGGCTCAGTTTCAGGTCCTCACGTTGAGACATCATCTCAGTCAACCTGTGGGGTTTCTAATTACGCCCTCCTGCCCCTACCAGAGCTTAATGCGTGGTGAGAGCTGTGGGCTGCCGCCCCTCCCGGCATGCCCAGGGGGTCCGGATCAGCTCCTGGTCCGTGTTCCGGAACGTTGCCCAACGAGTGGTCCCTGTACGCCGTCAGCGCCGTGTCAGGAATGCTGACTCTCGGGCCCACGCGGGGCCACTGCACCCGTGTCTGTGCCTCGCAAGACTTGAGGGGATTTATGTGCTCACTAGAGGCTGAGAGGCGCTGGACGTTCAGAATGAGAAACGCTGGTCTTCTGGACTCTCAGTTAAGAACGGGCCGTTACACAGCTACTTGATGCAGACTGCTTCACGAGCCTTGAGCGTGGATCTTCTGGCGGGAGGGGAAATGGCCCGCTTTCTTCCTCGCTTTGATCACTAAAGACACAGCCAGGACTGCTCGTGGGACAGAGATGGCCCGAGACACCCACATGAGATGCCCTCGTCTCTGCTGCCGGGGCGCATCTGGAGCCTCCTGCACTGCCGTCCTGGCTCCATCCTGGCTCAGGGTCCGGCCTGAGTAAGGCCAGGGGCTGTGCCCGCCTGCAGCAGCAGTGAGAGGGAGTCCAGCCTGAGGACGCGCCCTTCCTCTAACCGTCTGCTCTGGGGTGTTGCTCTCTGTTTTGTTTTCCCGCTTTATGAAAGTATTTTTAGATGTCTTGATCCCCTGCTCCTACTTTGCGCCTCCCTGTTCCCCTCTTCCCACTGGCAGTCATTGGTTTGTTCTCTGTAGCTGTGGATCTGCTTCTTTTTAAAATAAATATTCATTAGTTTGTTGTAGTTTTTTTAGATTCCACATATAATGATATCATATGGTATTAAAATTTGTCTTTCTCTGTTTCACCTATTTCCCCAGCATAATACCCTCCAAGTGCATTCATCCTGCTGCAAATGGCAAAATTTCTGTCTTTTTTTATGGCCAAATAGCATTCCATTGCATGTATGTGCATAATATACATACATACTTATGTGTATATACAGGGGCTTCCCGGGTGGCGCAGTGGTAAAGAATGCACCTGCCAGTACAGGAGACGTGGATTCGATTCCTGGGTCGGGAAGATCCCCTGGAGGAGGGAAGGGCAACCCATTCTAGGTTCTGGCCTGGAGAATCCCACGGACCAGAGGAGGCTGGCGGGCTACAGTCCATGGGGTCAGAGAGTCAGACACGATTGCCCAGCTGAGCATAAGCACAGTGTGTGTGTGTGTGTGTGTGTCTGTGTGTCTGTGTGTCTGTGTGTGTCTGTGTGTCTGTGTGTCTGTGTATCTGTGTGTTCACGTCATGGAGTGGCGTATATACCTACGTCTCCATCT
>NW_011478367.1:3931-5532 GCF_000754665.1 Bison bison bison | reverse complement strand
ACAGACTGTCATCGTTGTGCACCGCTGTCGCGTCCGATTCTTTGCGACCCCGTGGACTGCAGCACGCCAGGCCTCCCTGTCCATCACCGTCTCCTGGAGTCTGCTCAGACTCATGTCCATCGAGTCGGTGGTGCCATCCAGCCATCTCATCCTCTGTCGTCCCCTCCTCCCCCTGCCTTCAATCTCTCCCAGCATCAGGGTCTTTCCCAATGAGTCAGCTCTTCGCATCAGGTGGCCCAAGTATTACAGCTTCAGCTTCAGTCCTTCCAATGAATATTCAGGGTTGATTTCCTTTAGGAGTGACCGGTTTGATCTTGCTGTCCAAGGAAGTCTCAAGTATCTAAACAGATAGTGGCTAAGAATTTTCCAAAAATAGGGCAAGATAAACTCCAGGTCCACCAAGTTCAAGGAACTCCCAACAGTGTAAATACAAAAATAAACTCCAAAACTGAAGGAAAAAATCCACCTAGACATATCATAAACTTCTAAGACAATATTTTGGAATTAAAAAAAGTTTAAAGAAGCAATTTCAGATTGGTCAGCTCAGATTAATTAGTTCAGATTAGTTGCTAGTATCAGGGACCATTGTTGTACGTGAAGAAGCATAGGACACAAGGGCTAATCTGAAGCTTAAATTTTGAAGGGGAAACAAGCTTGTTGTTTAGTTCAGCGGATCTGTGTTCAGGGACACCAGCAGCACTTGGGAGCGTTGAGGATGGAGCTTCCTGGGCACCGTCCCTAAGGGCCTGGTGCTGCGGGCGCTGCAGACCGCCCGAGGCGCGGCTGCCCATTTCACGGGGCCCCTCCCGACCCACGCCCCCCGCAGCCCACGGAGGCGACCCTCGAGGGAGGAGGTGCCGCGTCCTCGGTCACGGAGCCGAGGCAGGTGGGCCAGATTCAATCGGGTAAGTGGAGGTCCTTGCTGCTGAGAGACTGTAGCTGGGGTGAATTCCACAAAGCCCCCTCCTTCCCGCGAGGAGCTGTGTTCTTGCAGCGGTCAGTGAGCAGAAATCAGAACCCTGGGGACAGCGGGGCATCCTCGGTAAATGCCTGGACCTCCCACTCCAGGAACTTGGGGGCCACAGAAATTGTGGGCCAGCCTCTCGGCGTGGGGCTCCCTGGGGCTCAGAATAGGAGGCGCTGAGTCACGTGAGCCCTGCCTTCCCGCTGTGGGCAGAGGTCACAGGTCAGCAGGGTCTCCCCGGGACCCGGGGTGGCCGGGCTCATGTGCGGCGTGTTCCCTGGGGCCAGGGTTCCTGAGTCGGCCGTGGCTTTGGTCTGGAGGTGAAGAGGAGGGTGGAGCTGCCATCAGAGATGGGTCAAATCAGCAAGAAGCAGGACTGGCCTCCCAGTCCTCAGGAGGAGGACAGCGTTGCAGCTGTGCTGCTGAGGGGGGAGCCGCTCGGACAGGACGGCGGGGCGGGTCCCCCACCTGGACCTCGGGTGGGAGCGGGGTTGGGACTGGCAGGGGAGGGTCTTCCTTCCTCTCCCGGGACGCACGCTCCGGGAGACGGTGACGGACAGGGAAGCCTGGCGTGCTGCCGTCCACAGGGTCACAAGGAGTCGGACACAACTGAGCAACACGCAATAAAGGAATCAGA
>NW_011478367.1:0-357 GCF_000754665.1 Bison bison bison | reverse complement strand
ACGGAGGCCCCTCCCAGGGTGGCCTGATGTCCAGGGAGGGCAGGTGAGGGACCCAATACAGGAGCCTGACCCATCTCTCCTCTCATCATTCCAGCAGACCTTCAGTTCAGTTCAGTTCAGTCACTGCGTCGTGTCCAACTCTGACACCCCATGGACTGCAGCATGCCAGGCGTCCCTGTCCATCACAAACTCCTGGAGCTTACTCAAACTCATGCCCATTGAGTTGGTGGTACCATCCAACCATCTCATCCTCTGTTGTCCCCTTCTCCTCCTGCCTTCAATCCTTCTCAGCATCAGGGTCTTTTCTAATGAGTCAGTTCTTCACATCAGGTGGCCAAAGTATTGGAGTTTCAGCTT
>NW_011478366.1:13854-15464 GCF_000754665.1 Bison bison bison | reverse complement strand
CGACTGAAGAAACTTAGCAGCAGCAGCAACAGCATACTGTATTGGTGTTTTTCTTTCTGGCTTACTTCACTCTGTATAATAGGCTCCAGTTTCATCCACCTCATTAGAACTGATTCAAATGTATTCTTTTTAATGGCTGAGTAATACTCCATTGTGTATATGTACCACAGCTTTCTTATCCATTCATCTGCTGATGGACATCTAGGTTGCTTCCATGTCCTGGCTATTATATGAGTTTAAAATACATATGATTATTATATCATAAAATAATAAAAAAATTCAACTACATCAATTTCTGCATGTTCAGTGTTGTCTAGGGACCAATATTCATGGTTAGGGAGCAAAAGTGCATGAAAATATCTGTGGTCTTCAGGAAATTAAAGCCTAGCTTGGGAAATCATTGTATGTTATCTATTTGTCATAAAAAAGGCAAGATAAAAATTTCCTGGAGTTTTAATATAAGTTGAGTCATGGAGAAGAGGTAAATAAAGGAACATTTATTGAAAGACTATTCTGTCCAAGATAAATTAATAATAATACTGGTAACCAAAATAAAGCAATTTTCTACCCTGTTCCAGGAATTGTGTAGGGAACTACAGGTATATGAACTCATGCTATCTTTACTGTGACCCTACTACCAATCATGATATCCATGCAGGATACTGGAGCTGTGTTTTCAGGTACATTGTTGTGATATAATTATAGGAAACAACTTTTGCGAACTTACAATGGGTTAGAGAATCAAAAATAAAATGAGGAAAAAACCAAATACATATGTATAATATAGTATTTATTTCTAATTTGGATTTTTATGTATTCTGGCAGTCTCTAGAAATGCATATTTATATACTGATATAACATATTGACATATTGATTTCATAGCATGTAAATTTTTGAATGCACATTAGTTACTAGGAGTTTTTGATATACTGTAGACACATCTCCTCATTCCCCATTAACTGAAGGCACATCTTAGCTTTTTGTTTGGAGAATATAATTCCCATTTCAGAGAGTAAGCAATTTTTCTACACAGTTTCAGAAGGGATAGTTGAATAAATTACAGGTCCACAAATATTTGTTATGTACTCACATTGCTTGGTTCAGCCACTAAACTAAACCTCAGGGTGGTACATTGTTATGTTAATGGACACCAGTGAATCACAATTCCTTACTTCCATGTCCTTGTATAGTCCCCTTCCACAGTGAGTCATTCCTTGGCCATGTGACTGACTTTGATCAATGAAGCATCACCACATTTGATGCAAGAGGAGGCCTGATGAGTGCTTGTCCTTGGGACTGGCTCTCTTGGAATCCTGAGGTCACACTTAGAAGAGTCTAGGGTGAAAGGCATGTGGAGAGAGAATCTCAGCCATCTCAACCATTCAATCATCCCAGGTGAGCCCCAAAATAGGTGAGGTCATCTAAGACCATCCAAGCCATTGATGAATACAGCCACATTAGAGTTCCAAGTGAAACCCACAGATGCTCCAAGAAAAAAACGTGAGAGATGATGAATTGTTGGTGTTTTAGGTCAATGCAGTACTTGGATGCAATCTCAAAAATGACAGAATGATCTCTGTTCGTTTCCAAGGCAAACCATTCAATATCAC
>NW_011478366.1:8613-10975 GCF_000754665.1 Bison bison bison | reverse complement strand
GGATTGTCATTCCTTCTCCAGCAGATCTTCCTGATCCAGGGATTGAACCCATGTCTCCTGCATTGCAGGTGGATTCTTTTACCACTGAGCCACCAAGGAAGTCCATATTAGATGTTAAAGGAATATTAAAAATACATTTCATCTTGCCTAAAAGCACAGTTTAAGATGTAATGGAAAAACTTGTAATAATAAGAACAATGAGATTCTTATTGAACTAGGAAAATATAAAGGGGCTGAGGGAGTATAGAAGAAGGAGCTTCATAGTCATAAGAGGGACAGATTACCAGGTGAGGCAGGAAAAATATGCTTACCTTTTTACATTGTGTATTTCCCTCTTCATATTAAATCACCTACTTTCTTTGCCTTCCTCCTTGAAAATATGTGAAGAGCAATAGAGAACTGGCCCAAGAGCCATTTGAAATACTTATTTGATCTTCCTTCTACTGTTTCCCAAATGATAGCCTTACTTGGTGCCTGGAAGACATTAGATATTCAGTAACATCAGATTATTTGCTGAACAGAGAAACATTTTCTGTGACTTATAAACAGTTACTTAATTTGGGCTTTGTTATTAAAAGGAAACAAAGGTAAAACACCTACTTCATGGGATGTAAACTTTATTTTGGTAATATAACATTTTCTTGTATCAAATTAAGAGAGAAAGAAAGCAAGAATAAGAGAATGACTTTGTTTCTTGACTGAACGTTTAGCTACTCTTGGTAAGTGTATTAATACTAAGAAGATGAGTAATTTATTATTCTATTTGTTCTCCAAAATCTTAGAAATGGCATTTCCATGTTAAGTGACTGCTCATCCACTTTTATTTTCGAACTTCTAAGCTGTTTTCCCATAAATTTTATTTTTATGTGGGATTCTGAAAACATTGTATATGCAGTGAATTTCCGTAATAAAAGAATCCTGGAAGAATGGTAAGCTTGCCCTTCAAAAGGTTCACTCTCCTGATCTCAATGCTGCCCTTTGATGTCACAGGTGGCAGGATTGCACTAGGGCTGCTTGGCCAGTCCACCCATTTCACATACTTTAAGGTAAATGAGGAAACAGTATTTATTCTATTTTGAACCTCTTATTTTTAATCACAACCAATGATTCTGATTGCTATATGTTTGGTCTTGAATTAACAATGGGGAGAGAATGCAGATAACAAATGTAAGTGACATAAAAATAATTGAATAAATATGAAGTTTTCTATTTATTTTTCTAGTTATGTAAGCTTTCTCTACTTCTGGGAGTTTTAATCATTATTACCATCAACTTTACTTCGTTTTCTCTTACCAATGAATTAGAAAATGTATATTACAATACTTTATCATTTTGGGCTCCCCTGGGACCCAATGCCATTTTGGGTTCAGATGGCAAGGAATCTGCCTGCAGTGTGGGAGACCTGGATTTCATTCCTGGGTTGGGAAGATCCCCTGGAGAAGGGAATGGCAACCCACTCTAGTGTTCTTGCCTGGAGAATTCCATGGATGGAGGAGCCTGGTGGGCTACATTTCATGGGGTTGCAAAGAGTTGGACGCAAGTGAGTGACTTTCACTTTATCATTTCTACCTTGTCATTAAAAAACTTTTTATTTAAAATGTGTCAATAATAGAGGGATGAAAAACTACACAGAGTGAAGTAAGTCAAAAAGAGAAAAGTAGATATCCTACATTAATGCATATACATGGAATCTAGAAAAATGGTAGAGATGATCTTATTTGCAAAGCAGAAACGGAGACACAGATGTACAGAACAAATGTATGGATACCAAGAAGGAAAGGAGGGATGGGATGAGTTGGGAGATTGGGCTTGACATATATACATTATTGATGCTATGTAAAAAACACATATAACTAATGGGAACCTCCTGCACAGCACAGGGAACTCCACTCATGGCTCTGGGGTGACCTCAATGGGAAGGAAAAGAGGGGCTATATGTACATGGATAACTGATTCACTTTGCTGCACAGGAGAAACTAACACAACATTGTGAAGCAATTATGCTTCAATAGGAATTAATTAAAAATAAAATTAAAACAACACAAAAAACCAATCAACTTCACTGAAAGTATTTTCTAAAATTTCAAACGTAATCTTATGGCCTCGAGGTCTCCAGAGTACAAGTCCCTTCAGGACAAAGATGGCAAAATAGACCATAGAAATACTGCAGTAACTAGAGTTCCCAAAGAAATCTTTGTTTACCTTCTTGAGATATAAATATGTTATCAATGCAGCTGATGCACTCATTCGATCTCTACTGAAGGTGTTCTAAAGACATCAACTTATGATTCAGGTCTTACTGTAGGGAGAAGGTCTGGATCTTGTGATCTCACTGGGGACATTCATGGATGGTATTGAGTCA
>NW_011478366.1:8135-8513 GCF_000754665.1 Bison bison bison | reverse complement strand
AAGACTCTGATGCTGGGAGGGATTGGGGTCAGGAGGAGAAGGGGACCACAGAGGATGAGATGGCTGGATGGCATCACTGAATCAATGGACGTGAGTCTCAGTGAACTCTGGGAGTTGGTGATGGACAGGGAGGCCTGGCATGCTGCAATTCATGGGCTTGCAAAGAGTCAGACACAACTGAGCAACTGATCTGATCTAAGTCAGTAAGCTTGAAGTGGTTTGTTACACATCAGTACATAACTGATACATTAGATATTTTTTGTTGCTGTTTAGTAGGTAAGTCCTGTCTGATCCTTTGGCAACACTGTGGGCAATAGCCCCCCAGGCTCCTTTGTCTCTAGGACTTCCCAGGCAAGAATACTAGAGCGGATTGTCATT
>NW_011478366.1:3324-6552 GCF_000754665.1 Bison bison bison | reverse complement strand
TACTGCTAAGTCTCCACATCCCCTGCCCTTACACACATTAATGAATATATAGAAGAAATAAGTATTAACCTTTGATATTAATCACGTTAGACCTTAGGCTAAGTAAATTCTTTCCTTAACTAAAACCCACTATACCCTCACCCTAAAGGAATGTAACTTTATTTGGGTGGTGTCTGTTTGAAGAATAATCAGCCCTGGAGAAATAAGTGTCCTGGTTGACTGACCGCTGTCACAAGGAGAGGGTCATAAACTGTCAGCAGGCCCCCCTGGCCAGAAGATGATGTAACACCCCTAAGACCTCTGTATACATTTGTATGAAGCACCTGACTTTGATAAAAGTCAGGACTGCTGACCCCGCGTGACTTTTGCATAACATCTCAGTGTGTAAAAGTAGACCATGGAAAATAAAGAATTGGGATCAGTTTCTCGAAATACTGGTCTCCCCATGTCGCTCTCTCTCTCACTCTGGCTGAGTCTCCATCTGGAGCGCGGAACTCACCATGCTTACTAATTATGCCTGGGCTTCTAAGATCCGACCCGGGAGGCCTCAGTGTCTCCTCTCCTTCGGGAGAACGGAAGGACGCCTGCGGCCTACGTAAGTGGTGCAAGCTTCTTGTCTAAGTTTTATTGGTCTCCCGCGTAAACCAAGCTACTCAGCCTCTTTTCTCCACTGAATTTTCCTACTGAGCTATCCTCATCCTATTACTCTTTATATCTTTGATAAAATATTTAAATAAATAGGTCGCCGACGCCGTCCCTGCTTCGAATACCCTGGATCAGCCGGGGCTGGACCCCGGCAGGTGGCGCCCGAACAGGCTCAAAAAAAAAGAAAAAGAAAAAAAAAGAGAGAAAAATAAAAAGAAAAAAAGTGAAAAAGAAAAAAGGAAAGAAAATAGAGAAAGATCTAAAGATAGAAAAAGAACTAAAGAGTGAAAAGGAGAGAGGAACGGAGAAGGAAGGAATCAGGGAACACAGCAAGATAGAGAAAGGAAAAAAGGAAGTTAGAAAAAGATATACAGAGAGAAAGAGAGGGAGGAGGAAAGAAAAAGTTATAGAGAAAGACGGTAAAGGAAAAGAAACGAAAGAGAAGGTAGTAAGAAGGAAGAAGGGAGAATGAAAGAGGTAAACAAAAAGGAAATGATAGAAAGTGACAGAGAAGAGAAGAGGAAGGAAAGAAGATAGAGTGAGGGAAAGAAAACTTGAGAAAGATTTAAAGAGAAGAAGGAAGAAAAATCACCAGAGGAGAGAGGAGAGGACTTACAGGACACTGTGGCCAGACGCCCTGGCGAGCTACCTCCCCCTCTGCGCAAACTTAAAAAAAAAAACAAAAAAAAACAAAAAAAAAAACTTATCCACCACTTTCTGATTTAAGGCGATCGCAGCCGCCTCCCTTTGCGCCTTCCAGGGCCCAAAAGTTCCCCACTTTGCCCCCAAAGCCTCTCAAAGTTTTGCCTAAGCCTGAAAAAGATAAAAAGTTTTTTAAACAGTGGAGCTTTTAAAACAGACTGCATGCACAATATGCAGAGTGTGCTCCTAGGAGAAAACCCCCTCAGGGGGGTCTCACCCAGGCTAAGAGAAAAACAAAATGGTAAGGGGATTTAGCAACAATTCTAACCCCTGACAAGCTGGTTACTCCAATTCCAACGGGAGTGGCTGGCCCCCTACCTGAGGGCATTGTAGGACTTGTGCTAGGGTGTAGCTCGCTTTCTTAAAAAAAAAAAAAAAGGAAAGGAAAAGAAAATTTCTGGTGCATGGTGTAGTAGATTCTGATTATGTTGAGAAATTAAAGTTTTGACCTCACCACCTACTAAAACTGTGCAAATTAATAAAGGTCAAAGAGTAACACAGCTTTTGCTTTTACCTTAGTATCAGACAGGAAAAAACTTGACTTCTCAGGCTAGGAGCCACAGAGTATTTGGCTTTAGTGACCTAGCCTTTTGGGTGCAGAAAATTACAGCTCCAAGGCCTTTAAAAGATCTTTTAATTCAAGAAAATAAAATGTCAGAGCTATTAGACACAGGAACAGACGTCTCTTAACATTGCTGGGAAAGACTGGCCCAGTTCCTGGCCAACACATACTACTGAAAATGAGTTGGTGGGATTAGAGAAAGTGGTATTCGGGGTGGGAATGCTGTAGAGAAAGAGGTGAGGGAAAGTTTAAAACCTTGAAGAGTAGTGAGTTCCCTGTTGCTGGAAGTATTCAAGCAAAGATTATATGGTTGCTTGTCATCTAAAAAGCTATAGACCAGATTTAGGTTACAAAACAATAACTGGAGAAGCTTATAAAGATGTTGTGCAACACCTCTTTACTTGCTTCTCATATTTAGGTGCCAAAAGTTTTGAAAACTGACAATGCCCTGTTGAAGCTGTGGAGAGATTGTTTACTAACTTTAAATGGTTTCCAAAAATTATTAGGGGACATTAATTGGATATGCCCACATTTGAAACTGACTACTGCAGATTTAAAGCCTTTGTTTTAAAAGCAATCCTAATTCCAGTTCTAAGAGAAAGTTGACTAATGAGACAGAGTTGGTTCTTGTTAAAGTAGATGAGACTTTAAATGATCAGTTAATTAGGATTAATATTACCAAAAGATGAGATTAAATTATTCTTGCCACAAAACATACACCTACAGGGTGCTTGCGACAAAAAGGCCCATTGGTTCCATCTACCAGTGACCCCAAGAAAAATAGTTTTATCTTATCCCAGCTTGGTGGCACAATTAATTTTAAAAGGAGGAAAAAAGAAGTGTGGAACTTTTTAGAAAAGAAGTAGCAAATATAGTAATTCCATTCAATAAGGATCAACTGCAAGTCTTTTACAAAATAGTGATGACTGGCAAGTTGCCCTGATAGATTTCAGGGGTCAATTTTGTTTCATTTGCCCTCAAGCCCCCATAGTAGTTAAAAGTTCAAAAATGTTAGATTGGCAGTTTGAGGATACCTGTGGAACTTTCCAACCCTATGTAGTTCCTACGCTCCCCTTTACCCTATGGGGGAGGGACGTGCTGTCTCAAATAGGAGATACTCAGAAAAGGGTTTTCTCAATTTCTTGGTTATCAACAGGTGGTACAATTAACAATACTTTATATATTGTTATAAATACATAATATAAATATATTTGCCTAATTACAGTTTGCCTAATTAGGTATGGGTATAAATAAAATATAATAAAGGTATATCTAATTCTATTTATAGATCTATACTTAATTTGTATATAAATTAATAT
>NW_011478366.1:0-457 GCF_000754665.1 Bison bison bison | reverse complement strand
GTTCCTCCTTGTGCTCTCATACAGCTAAAAGCAAAACCTATTGGCAACCTGAGATTTGGAGAGCCCTTGCTGCTACTGCCCCTGTTTCTTTATCTCGCCCAGATAACGATTCCACTTATTCTGTTTTAGCTTGTTTACCCTCACCTTATGTTTTCCTTTTTACTAATGACTCCAACACATGGGGTCGCTAGGAGTTGGACACAACTGAGCGACTTCACTTTCACTTTTAACTTTCATACTTTGGATAAGGAAATGGCTACCCACTCCAGGGTTCTTGCCTGGCAAATCCCATGGACTGGGGAGCCTGGTGGGCTGCCGTCTGTGGGGTCGCACAGAGTCGGACACGACTGAAGTGACTTAGCAGCAGCAGCAGCAGTACCAGTTTTCAGACAACGGTTTGGCAACATCTGTGTGTTTATGTGTGCACACATGTATGTGCAGAAAAACTGCAAAAATA
>NW_011478365.1:9206-10609 GCF_000754665.1 Bison bison bison | reverse complement strand
CTAGGCTTTTTAGTTCCTCTTCACTTTCTGCCATAAGGATGGTGTCATCTGCATATCTGAGGTTATTGATATTTCTCCCGGCAATCTTGATTCCAGCTTGTGCTTCATCCAGCCTGGCATTTCACATGATGTACTCTACATATAAGTTAAAAGAGCAGGGTGACAATATACAGCCTTGACGTACTCCTTTTCCTATTTGGAACCAGTCTGTTGTTCCATATCCAGTTCTAACTGTTGCTTCCTGACCTGCATACAGGTTTCTCAAGAGGCAGGTCAGGTGGTCTGGTATTCCCATCTCTTTCAGAATTTTCCACAGTTAATAATCATAGTAGACAGTTTTTGCTCTTTCTGAGAGTAGGATGCCCGCCCAAGGAGAGGTGGAGAGGGACAAAGCCAGACGGACTATAGGGATCAAAGTATGGTATACCCAGGGACAGAGCGAGAGATGGCTAGGAATTATAAGCAAGCGGACTGCAGGGGTGAAAGCTCTGAAACGGGGGTGGTGGGGGGAGTGGGCTGCCAGTCAGGCGCGGGGTTGAGATGGGACAGACGAGATGGGAGGCGGCGAGGAGAATGGGAGTGCAGAGCCTGCGGCAGTGCAGCCGAGCCCTGACCTCCGCAGGGTCCGCTCGGCTCTGATCACCTGGTTTCCAGCTCTGCGGGTCCCAGCGGGTGCCCTTCACATCCCGCGGCGTCCCACTCCGGAGCTTCAGGATCCGCAAGTTCCGCCCGCAGCCCAGAGCCTGGGCCATGAGCTCGCGGCGGCGCTTGCGCCTCCGGTGGCTGCCGGGGACTCAGCGCGCGGTTGGCAGCACCGAGGGTGGGAGGAGCCAAGCGAGCTCCCGTCCCCACCTTGAGCAGAAACTCCCACTTCGCGATCTTACACCAACTTTAAGTCATTTGGCTTCACTGTGCTGCCTCACCAACCGGCCATGTTGTAGTCCCCCTCTGGCCTTCTCCACCGGACCCCCTATTTGAGAAGTGTCTCACCACCACCATTTCTTCCACTCCAGTTTGAGACAGTGACGGTCTTCTTTGTCAGCAAATCAGCCCCTCAGCCTCCTGTCTACCCCAGATCTCTCAGACCATGTGGCATGACGGAAGACCTTGTGCAACAGCCAGATGGTCAAGGAAACAATGGTTCCCGCCTTCTTGGCTGACTGACTGACTCACTCCTCAGCCTACTCTACTCCCACACTTCTCACCACCCCTGTTTTCTGTCTGACAAGAGCAACTGGACCTTGGGTTCCAAAAGGTACCCCTTGAAACTCTCCTAGTGCCAAGAATACCTTGGACCTTATGAGCAGGCTGCTGCTGCTGCTGCTAAGTAGCTTCAGTCGTGTCCGACTCTGTGCGACCCCATAGACGGCCTCCTACCAGGCTCCCCGTCCCTGGGATTCTCC
>NW_011478365.1:4069-6037 GCF_000754665.1 Bison bison bison | reverse complement strand
CCTTGAGGGCAGAGACGTAGTGTCTTCTCCCCACCACCCAGCCAGGAGCTGGTTCTCCACTCATCTGTGGCGACTGACTGTTTCCTGGCTCCAGCAATCTCTTGGACCCAGCACCTGTTGGGCTGGTGAAAGAGCACTAGCATTTCACACAGGAGTCCTCTGCCAACCTCCATAGCAAAGATCCAGATTCACAAAGGGCTATCCATCACCTACAGGGAAAAGTCCACACATCTAAGTTTGGCATTCATAGTTCCACACAAGCTCACCCAGCCAAAGCAGCTGGCACTCCCAGAACACACTAAACTTCATTAACTATCCTAATGTGTTACATGTGTTCTTCTCTCAACACAAACACACACAACACTTATCCTTATTTCCTTCACTCATTTCACATTTACAGGGTGCTTTCAGTGTACCTGGCACTACTCTAAGCTCTTTGTACATTTTAACTCATACAGTCATCACACAAACCCTGTAGGTATTATTATTATCCCATTTTACAGATGAGGAAACTGAGGCATAAAGAGGTCAAGGTATTTGCCCTATCTCCTTCACTGGGCAAAGTCCCATAGACCCTGTAGCCCCTCTTATGAATAGAATAAGCCATTCCCTTTCCAGTCACTCCTTCAGCTCAGTTTCATCAGCAATAATTCTATATTGAATTATCTGTATGTCTTCCTTGTCCAATAAGAATTTGGATCCTCTGAGGTCTGGGACTGTGTTTTATTATTTATGGCATATACATTGATCAGGAAGGAGCTTGGCACAGACTAGGTATTTAGGGAACATTTGTTCAAGGGCTGAATGAATGACTCAGAAGCAGCCTTGCCCAAACTCACTGATGGAAGAAAGATTTGGGGTCTTCTCTCCCCAACATTACTAGGGTAGAGGAACATCAAGATGGCTTGGTGACCAAACATGAAATGCAGCTACCTTTGGTGAGAGGAGAAGACAGAGAAGGCCTCTGCATCCCTTCCTGCCCTTTGTGTGGTTAACTCAAACCTGACACCCTGACCACAGAGCCATTTGAGCTGATGGGGCATCTACATCTAGCAAGCCATGAAAGCTGGCAGCTCTGGGTTCTGCTCCAGAGAATTGACCTCACTGGTTTCTGTGGTTCCCTCCCAAGGTCTCCACAACTGTCTGCAATTCAGAGGTTCATATGGAAAAGAGCTTAAATGTCATTCCCCCAGGGAGTTGGGGTTTGCTGCTTTAAGGCTCAAATGTTATGCTTCAGTCAACTTGCTCTATTCTTCCCATACTGGCCAAATGCACTCTGTAGACAAGTAGAGGGCAGTTTGGGCACAACTCTGGCCTCAAGTCCTGGTTCCATCATTCAGTAGCTGTGTAACTTTTGGCGAGTTGCTGAACCCCAGTTACTTCATCTAGAAAATGGAAACAATATTTTCCTGCCCCATAAACCTCTAGATAATGGATCTGAGAGCACTTTTAAATGGAAAATGACCAGATTCAGAATTGTGGTGGAGTACTTCTTGGATCAGTGTTCTGCCTCCAACTGAAGGCAGAAAGGTGAAAGATGGAGACTGTCTTTCCTGTCTCCTCTTGGCTGTGTCTGACTATAGCCCAATCATTAGCCTTTTCTGGGCCTTAGTAAAATAGAAAGGATCATTCCTAGGTCCTGGAAGACTAGTCTTATAAGAGTTACTGGATGGGCTGCAACAGTGTATAAGTCGCACAGATTTTATCAGCTCCAGAGAAGAGGACCCTAAGAACTGCAACCGTCAAAGCAGCCTGGACTTTGAACATCAGCATCAATGCTACTTAGATGACATGTCATATCACTTTTCTGAGCTTCAGTTTCATCACTATTAAAGGGAGATGGTAAACACCTACTTGGACATCAAGGAGATCAAACCAGTCAATCCTAAAGAAAATCAGTCCTGAATATTCACTGGAAGGACTGAGGCTGAAACTGAAGCTCCAATACTTTGGCCACCTGATGTGACT
>NW_011478365.1:0-570 GCF_000754665.1 Bison bison bison | reverse complement strand
TTCCCTTCGGCCTTTGACCTGCTATATAACCTTTGGGCAGGTTACTTGCCCTTTCAGGTCTAATGATATCTTCATCTGATCATAAAAAGGTTAGATGGACTAGATCAGCAGGCTTGCAGTTTGTGCCTCACAGTGGCTAGGAAGGAGCCTTAAAGCCTATCGTGGGGATGTTGGAGGAAGGGAGAACAAAGGAAGGCTGAGCCTATCTCACCTTGCTTCAGTCAGAGTCATGCTGCTTTTTGTTTTATACTTTGAGCTTCCACATAGGATTTAGTTTACACCTAAAAAAAGCAAATGGACTAGACATGTCCTCACACTTAGGCCTCAGTTCCCTTCTGAGTGATCATTACAGGCCATAATACAAGTCAAACGTTTAGAGCAGTGCTTAGCATGTAACAATGGTGACAATGATAGCTATTATTTATTGAGCACTGAGTGCCAGGCATTGTTTAAAGGTTGTACCAGAGTCAACTTATTTGTTCCTTCCAAATCTTCTCAAGAGGGCGCAATTGTTATCTTCATTTTACACATAGGACACTGAGGCAACTGAGAAGTTAAGCAACTTATCCA
>NW_011478364.1:10799-11662 GCF_000754665.1 Bison bison bison | reverse complement strand
GCCGGACAATATCTGTCCGAGGCACACATTTCTTCTTGTCATTTAATTCAGCTTCTTCCATCATCTTTAAGGTGGTAGCACTAGAAACCACCCCATTCTTTGGGTTACTGACTGCTATAAAGTGACTGCTGCTGTCTTAGAGTAAAACAATCCAGTCCTAAGTGCATATGGTTAGAACAGATCAATTTGTACAGAGGGTTCTGCTCATTCCTTCCCAAGGAAAAGCTTCTTCTTTAGATAGTTAATCAGTGTCTTTCAATGCTATTACTACATTGGGAGCTGCAATAGTGTGAGAATGTGTGCCCAGGAGACAGGAACCTGGACTTGGAGTCTGGCTCTAGCACTAGCTGTGTGCTTTGAGTACATTGCTTCACCTCTCTGAGCTTCAGTTTCCTTTCTTATAGGATCATTGTGAGAATTAAAAGGAAGTGAATTCATACCAAGCAGTTGGGAAGGTTCCTGGTGCAAAGTGGGAAGTCATCAATCACAATAGCTAACAAGTGGTAAGTATTGCATTTTGCTTTTTCTTGACTTAAATTTGATAGTATTTATTTACTTCTTATTAGGAAAAATAAGGATTTCATTTATTTGTATACTTTCTATTATACCTTTCCCCTTCTTCACCTTTTATCATTTTTCTACTAATTGTATATCCTCTGTTACGAAGCTCTGTACTTGTAAGCACTTTATTTACATCTTTGTTTCTTATGCTCTCTACTGGACCTATTATTTCTTGATTCCCAGCTTTGTAAACTGAGATATTAATCCTCCTCCCTTCAGTATCTTAGCTCCCAAGTTCTAGAAGTATCGATGCATGATACTGGATGCTTGGGGCTAGTGCACTGGGACGACCCAGAGGGATG
>NW_011478364.1:9423-10021 GCF_000754665.1 Bison bison bison | reverse complement strand
TCTTTCCCTCTGCACCTCACTCTCAAGTAACTTGCTCAGGAACGACTGTGAATAGCAACGTTTCTATTCGCCATTTAGCTTCATTTCTTCTGTCATTTAAAAAAATTTCTGGAAGCTTTTTTTGACCTTCTTTTCCAATCTTTCTTTAGACTTATTTGGTAAACACTTATTAATTCCCAAGATTTTTTTTGTCTGTTTCAATTTTTCCCACTTCTCAGTGCATCTCATTTTATGAATAAAAATCCTTTCTAATTGACAAAACGACCTGAGTTCAAGTTTTAAAAATTATTTTCTTCCTTCAGAATTGTCTGTCCATCTCTCCTGGTGTCATTTCTCATCTGTTTGTCTAAGTCATCTTTTCCACATTGTGATCGTTTCCATGTATCTAATCCTGGATGACCCATTCATATTTAAGAGGGAGTAGAGTTGACTGGTAAGCTGCCCTGTAGAGTGCTTGCCTGAGGACCCCTAAATTCCAGAATACAGAAATATTTTTTCTGGAGTCTCTGAATTAAGATTTTCCTCCGTCTGGTGTGGAGTTGGGTGAATATGTGATGGGATGTGGGATGCTGGGACTATCCCCTGCTTTCTCCTTCTG
>NW_011478364.1:8845-9323 GCF_000754665.1 Bison bison bison | reverse complement strand
GTCACATCGGGTGTCAGCTTACTTCTTATTGTCTCTTAATCCAATTGCTTCCACCACTTTTAAGTGGTGGTGCCAGAAATCAACCCATTCTCATGGGTTACTAACTACTATGAAGTGACTTCTGCTCTTATAAAATTAAAAAAATCCAAAATGCTAGATGCATATGTTTAAAACAAATCAGTTTATACAGAGGGTTCTGCACACCTCGTAGTAAAAAGCACTTTCAGTTGTTTGCTTTTTCTTTAGGTAATTAAGCAACATCCTTAGATAACATCCTTACTTACAGGGTCATTGAGAGAAGTAAAAATAAGTAAATGCTTGAGAAGCACTTAGAATGCTGCCTGGTGCAGAGTGGGAAGTCGTCAACCAAGATAGCTAATAAACATTAAGTATCATATTTTTCTTTTCTTAATTTAAAAAGTTTGATACTATTAACTTACTTCTTACCAGGGAAGATAATGATTTCAGTTATTCTTAT
>NW_011478364.1:5096-8745 GCF_000754665.1 Bison bison bison | reverse complement strand
ATTCATATTTAAGAGGGAGTAGAGTTGACTGGTAAGCTGCCCTGTAGAGTGCTTGCCTGAGGACCCTAAATTCAGATACAGAAATATTTTTCTGGAGTCTCTGAATTAAGATTTTCCTCCGTCTGGTGTGGAGTTGGGTGAATATGTGATGGGATGTGGGATGCTGGGACTATCCCCTGCTTTCTCCTTCTGTGTCACTCTCATTTTGCTCTAAGCAAGCATTCCTCTAGCCTGTACACCTTCTCTCCATTTGTTTCCTCCACTCCTCTTTATTCAGCAGTCACTTCATCCACTCAGTCTTCAAACTATTGCTGAAGACTCTGGGCTCCTGTTGCCCACATTCCTGGCTTTATATTAGCAGCAGAGCACGGAGAGGCGAGGTATGGGCTCTTGAGCCCAGTAAGTGGGTTGAAACCTAATCTGTCATGGACAAGATTTCTGACCTTGGGCAAATAACATACAATCTATGAAGAAAGGAGAGGAGTTGGTGTACATATCTCAAGGGTTACTGGAATGATCCAAATTATATTCGGTAAAGTCTTAGATCAACTATCAGTACAGAACAAAGACCACAAGCACAGAGACTCCTCCTATCAGTAGCCATTATTACAACTGTAAGCATGTTTCCTATCATTTCAGTCAGGTCTCAGGAGCAGGAGCTGATAAATGCACTTTTGTCTTCTTACAATACTGCTGAATGTAATCAACATTTGCTTTCTTCCATCATCTACCAAGACAATTTAATCCCAAACAGAATTAAAAATATGTCTCTCAATAAAGATCTGTTTTGAAGTAGAGACTTCTGAGAATTGGCAAGATTAAAAGAATTGACACCCTCATATATGAATATAACTGTAATAAATTGGTGCAATTTTTTGGCACAACAGAGCCACTCTTGGTATGAAAACATTTAAAATGTTTAGAGCCCTGACCAAATCATTCTACTTCCAGAAACAGCTTAAGGACATGGTCTCAAGTACACGCAAAGTTTCATACAAGAAGAGTGTTCTTTACACTATTATTTACACAAACAATTAGAAACACCCCAAAGTGCCACAGTCAGGGGAGGACAGCAGAGAGGACTGGGCACTATCCAGGTCCTCAGCTGCCCAGGGCAGGGCTGCAGGGAGGGGGCTTGTGGGAGAAAGCCTCCTGCAGAAGGAAGGAGGATGTGGGCTGTGGGAGCTGCAGCACCAGAAACTTTGTCAAGGCAGAGATTCAGGCACAGAGAGCAAGACATCATTTTGGAATAAAAAGAGTCATTTACCAATTAACATATATCCCCAGGTAAGTATTTTTGTATATTGTTGAGAGTACAGCATAGTTATCATTAACCTGCTATTTGAATCAGAAAGACTTGGGTTCAAGTCCAGACTCTGGCACCAGCCTGAAGTCTTAGGCTGACCCATGTTTAGGTGAGTTTCAGGACCCTGCACATCATAGACACTGAATCAATAGTAGTTATTACCAATTAGTGGCACAGGTGTCCCGACCTCACATAATTCCCAGAGTATTCCTTTCTATGCTCCTTTCTATGTGCTCTTCATCTCTGGTTTTACTGCTCCTATAACTTCACAGATGGCTGTCTCCTGTCTGATTACCTTCTCCCTGTGCCCCAACAGGAGAGCAGGACTCTGACTCAGCTTGGAAGGAGCTGTAGGAGGTGAGTGACTTTTCTTAACTAACAGCCAGCAGAGCCCAGGGGACAGGGAAACGCAGAGCGTTAAGTCCCTGGTGGCACTGGTGGCCGTCTCAGGGGAACCCACCAGAGGCCTCCCCCTTATTGTTCCCTGCAGCCAATGCTCACTCGTGATCTAGCCCGTGATCTAGCCCACAGTCTGTTTTCTCTTCCCCAAGGGTGAAGCCACACCTCCTTTCAGCCTGACTTGGATGGGTGAGCCGAAGGGACATCTCCAAGACCCTGCTGCTGCCATCATGAACTCGATAGACCTCTTTTACTGCTCAGGTAGTCAGCTATCTCTTGTCTGGCTGGTTTCCACTTGTGATCCAGAATTGAGGGTGGTGCCTCCAGGCTGAGACAAACCACAAAGGAATCAAAAACCAAGAAGTGGGTGGCTAAGCATTCCGGGGTCCTCCAGAGAGGCCAGGGGAGCCCCCTGCATTCAGGGTTCTATCCGTACAGCCTCAATCCCAGCCCTCTCCTCAGGGCGCCAGAGCACGCTGTCTACTTCCTCCTCCACTGCCATCCAGCAAGGGACTCAGAAGTGAGGCCAAGACAGCCCGCGGTGAGGGGGACAGCTGGTAGGGATCCCCAAGGTCAGGCGGGAGAGGGAGGGGAGGTCCCCCAACATCCCTGGAGCTTCTCCTGCCCTCTCCCTTGCTCCAAGCCTCCTTGTGCTCCCAGACCCTGGGGTGTCACCACAGAGGCTGTTTCCTCCAGTTCTCGCCCTGCCACCCCTCCACCTCAGCCACTCCACAAGGGTTAGGGGACCCTGAATTGAACTCAGGTCAGGACTGTGCCACCTCAGTCCTCAGGGAGGGGTGGTCAGAGCTTTAACATATGAACTGGGGCAGAGGGGACACATATGTTCCACCCATAATACCAGGGACCTTTGGTCAGGAAGATGGACCTTAAACATTTTCAGTTCAGTTCAGTTCAGGCGCTCAGTTGTGTCCAACTCTTTGCAACCCATGGACTGCAGCACGCCAGGCCTCACTGTCCATCACCAACTCACAGAGTTTACTCAAACTCACGTCCGTTGAGTTAGTGATACCATCCAACCATCTCATCCTCTGTTTTCCCCTTCTCTTCCCGCCTTCAATCTTTCCCACCATTAAGGTCTTTTCAAATGAGTCAGTTCTTCGCGTCAGGTGGCCAAAGTATTAGAGTTTCAGCCTCAGAATCAGAACCTCCAGTGAATATTCAGGACTGATTTCCTTTAGGATGGACTGGTTGGATCTCCTTGCTGTCCAAGGGACTTTCAAGAGTCTTCTCCAATACTATAGTTCAAAAGCATCAATTCTTTGGCACTCAGCTTTCTTTGTAGTCCAACTCTCACATCCATACATGACTACTGGAAAACCACGGCTTTGACTAGACAGACCTTTGTTGGCAAAGTAATATCTCTGCTTTTTAATATGCTGTCTCAAATCAGATCGGATCAGATAAGTCACTCAGTCGGGTCCCACTCTTTGCGACCCCATGAATCACAGCACGCCAGGCCTCCCTGTCCATCACCAACTCCTGGAGTTCACTGAGACTCACGTCCATCGAGTCAGTGATGTGATCCAGCCATCTCATCCTCTGTCGTCCCCTCTCCTCTTGCCCCCAATCCCTCCCAGCATCAGAGTCTTTTCCAATGAGTCAACTCTTCGCATGAGGTGGCCAAAGTACTGGAGTTTCAGCTTTAGCATCATTCCTTCCAAAGAAATCCCAGGGCTGATGTCCTTCAGAATGGACTGGTTGGATCTCCTTGCAGTCCAATGGACTCTCAAGAGTCTTCTCCAACAACACCACCACCACAAAAGCATCAATTCTTTGGTGCTCAGCTTTCTTCACAGTCCAACTCTCACATCCATACATAACCACAGGAAAAACCATAGCCTTGACTAGATGAACCTTTGTTGGCAAAGTAATGTCTCTGCTTTTGAATATGCTATCTAGTTTGATCATAACTTTCCTTCCAAG
>NW_011478364.1:2981-4996 GCF_000754665.1 Bison bison bison | reverse complement strand
AGGCTGATGTCCTTCAGAATGGACTGGTTGGATCTCCTTGCAGTCCAATGGACTTTCAAGAGTCTTCTCCAATACTATAGTTCAAAAGCATCAATTCTTTGGCACTCAGCTTTCTTTATAGTCCAACTCTCACATCCATACATGACTACTGGAAAGCCATGGCTTTGACTAGACAGACCTTTGTTGGCAAAGTAATATCTCTGCTTTTGAATACGCTGTCTAGGTTGGTCATAACGTTTCTTCCAAGGAGCAAGCTACTCAATGCCATTTATATTCCATCACACTTTCTTCTAATTTTATTCTTTTCTTTTTCCATCTAGAGAGTGAAACTGTTTTTCAAGTTGTTGTTGAACGTTCCCAGGTCACAGAAAAGAAACTGACGGTCTTACTCCGAAACTGGAAGATGTTTGTGGTTAAGGCCGATATACCCAGGTAACATGCATGGGTTTACCAAGAATGTGACTCAGATCCCTCTGCCCCAGGCTAGGTTCCTCCTGGCAGGGACACCTCCTCCAGGCAGCATCCTGTAGTTGGAGTCAAGGATGTTCCTTCTCAAGATCCCAATAGCAGTGTTTCCTTTATGGCATTTGGTGGCAGTGAATGGCCTCGTGTGGTGAAGAGATGAAACCTGCTACAGGGGCAGGTTATGTGACCTTGGTCATGTGACTGAACTACTCTCTGCCTTAGTTTCTTCATCTGTTCAGTTTTATTGTGCAGACACTGAGATCATGCATGCAAAGTGCTTTGCATGATGGCTGACACAGAGTAGGTGCTCAATTAATACTAACTTTGAAAAAAACTTCTTGGGAAGAGATAGGGGCCAAAGATCTTTTTCCTAGAGAGGAGGACAAAGCAGGGCTCACTTTTGAACAAGTCAGTAAATTCTTCCAACATCCTTTTGTGTTGCTGGGGATTCTGACTAGAGTCCTTTCCTTCCCCATCTTAGGAACTGTACCAACCCTGAAAGATCCAGCTGGTCCATATGGCAGAGAGGCTAGAGAGGAACTGGGTAGAGCTGGTGGGGTCCAGGCCCTAGTCCTGCCCAACTCTGGGGCTCTGGGCTTATGTCTTGGAGCCCCAGATCTGTCCTGTGTCCAGTGGGAATAACAATTCAATCTGATAGACTATGGTGATGGCCTCAGAGTGAACTGCAGGTCAGAAGTGGGGAAGCAAATGCAATCATCTCATCCAAGGGCCCAGGAAGGCCTGGACCAGGGTGAGACCCAGGGGTCAGGGTAGAGCAGAGGGTCCAGATTGGAGGACGAGTAAGCAGTGTTGGGCAACAGGACCAGGACTAGAGTGAGGAGAGTGGGCCCCGAGGACACAGAAGTGAAGGGGCTGTGACCCTAGCAGAGGTTCCAGGAGTGGGAGGGGGGACATTTCTTTCTTCCCTGATGGGATCCCCTCATGCTGGGCTAGAGGGCCCTGGGTGATCATGTCCTCCACACCCTGCCTGGGACCTGGGTTCTCTCTCCATCTGGGACCCTCTTCTAGTCTACGTGGAGCGGCCCTGACAGTGGGAAAGCAGTGTGGCTCAGCGAGCCCTCCAGGGTCACAGTGAGTGGCTGCAATTGCGTGTCATTTGAGGGATTCTGAGGAGCCTCATGCATCCCCACTGAGGAGAACAGTTCCACCACCAGCTGTGCAAGTGCCGGTCTCTTCAGGATTAACAATTCAGATGCGTGATTCCTCAAGTCTCTTGAGTCTTGGAGAGGGTCTATAAAGTTGCACGTGGCCTTGGGGTGCAGGCACGTTTACCAGCTAACATGTAACATCCGAGAGGTCAAGGATGCTGGGTGATGGGTCAGGAGTCTGTGAGGTGAGCTGGAGAGTCCAAGGGAACCAGGGCTCACAGCACATCTCCTGCTTCCCTGTCAGTTGGGAAGTGGATGGACCCAGTGACTATTCAATGGAAAGATCAAGGGCACAAGCCTTGGAAGAGAGCAGATGCCAGGCAAAATTATCTTTAAGGTGCCTTCTACCTCTGACTTTTGTTGGGGTTTTTTTTTTTTTTT
>NW_011478364.1:0-1673 GCF_000754665.1 Bison bison bison | reverse complement strand
TGATGACAACTCAGTGGATGGAGCATCTGACAAGTATCCAGGTGCCCTTTGAGTTCAGGTGCACCGAGAGACCAGTGAAGTTCCCATGAAATTCCCAGTGTTGTGTAGGAACAGAGATTGATTTGGGATAAAGAGAAAGAAAGATGAAGCAGAAGGCATCAACAGGTCAAGGAACTATGCGGTGTGTCAAGGAGATCAACCAGCCTGGGGTCAACAGACAAGGCCTCTCTGGCCCTCAATTTCCTCCTCAGTTGAGGATGAAGCAGAACAAGATATTCTAGGACCATCTGTCTCTCTCCACATTGTGTTCTACAGACTTTAGTTCAATAAATATGAACTGATTGAGGCTTCCTTGCATTGATTGATGAGCTCAGCTGGGCTCCAGATGCCTGACCTCCTTCCCCATGAGCTGTCTCCCAGGGTCTCAGGAAGCACATCCTCCATGGCTTCTCCTGCCTGCCTGCTGGGCTCCCATAAAGTTGTTTCCCTCAGACCCTGGAGCCCCGCAGGCCCCATGGGGCACCCGGGGGAGCCCATGTCCTCTGACTTGGGCTGAGCATGGGGATATTCCTCCTCCAGCCCTGGGGACAAGGATGGACACGGGGCACCTGAGGGTGATTGAGAGCAGAGGGCTTGTGTGCAGGTGTGAGGAGGGGAGTCAGCCGTAAACAGAGGGGCAGAGACAGAGCACACGCCTTCCCCAGGCTGCCTTCACGTTTCACCAGGACTCCTGTAGGAACTTCCAAAACGGTCTTCCTGTGTTTACCTTGGGGCACCGCCCTGCCTCACCTATCTATTCCCCACATGGGCTAGAAAAACTCTTAAGAATATTGATCTTAGCTCTACCTGTTTCCCCTCCTCCACAGCTGCCTATGACTCTGAGCACAGATGCTCAAAGCCTCACTGCAGCCTAGCCTGCTGGAGCCTGCGGTCCCCCCTAGGGCAGAGCTGGATGCCAGGCTCACTCCATCCCCAGGAGCAGGACTGAGTGGCTGGGGGAAGTGGGCAGGAAGGAGGGAAAGTCCATCCAAGGCTATGTTCTGACCTGGCCACCCATCTGGGATTGCAGCTGCCTGGACCTTCTAAGGAGCCTTCATAGGGTGCCTCAGGCTCCTCCTCTCCAGGGTGGAAAGGGGAACATCTAGGTGTGGCTCTCGCCCCCATGGGCCTGCTCCACAGGGCACAACTCTCTGTGTTTCCACGTGTGGAGCATGTGAGCACCTAACAGGCTCCCATCCCATCGTGACCCCTGTCTCAGGTGAGATTCCTGTGGTTCTGAGCAACAAACTGAGTTTGGCTAAGTGAGCACAGAGAGCGTGCACTGGAGGGATGCAGGCCAGGTCAGAGAATGGAAAGAAGCCCCCAAACCTGCACAGTTCAGGAAGGACAGAAAGTAGGGCAGGTCCCCCTGCAGGAGCTCACAGTCTGTCCCCAGAGGCCCCTTCCAGCAGGGAGCTTAGGTCCAAGGCCCTGGAATCTCAGTGTCAGGTTCCCAGGAGACAGAGGCGCTTGGGTCTGAGGACTATATTCTTGGACCAATAGGTCAGGCTGAAGGATGAGGAAGATGAATGGTTAACAGGGACCGGAACCCTGGGGGGAGAGGCTCAGGAAGAGAGACTCCAGATTGAGTGCTTCCTGGATGCACACGTGCCCTCTTCTCAGACCAATGGAAA
>NW_011478363.1:23705-25005 GCF_000754665.1 Bison bison bison | reverse complement strand
ACTCCAATACTTTGGCCACCTGATGCCAAGAACTGACTCATTGGAAAAGACCCTGATGCTGGGAAGGACTGGGGGCAGGTGGAGAAGGGGACAACAGAGGATGAGGTGGTTGGATGGCATCACCGACTCAATGGACATGGGTTTGGGTGGACTCCGGGAGTTGGTGATGGACACGGAGGCCTGGCGTGCTGCGATTCATGGGGCTGCAAACAGTCAGACATGACTAGCGACTGAACTGAATTGACGTGAACTGCTGGTTGAACAACACTATGTACTCGAAGTCACTGAACTGTACGTTTTTAATGACTAAAATGGTAGGTGTTATATTATGCTTATTTTACCTCAATAAAAAAATGTAAAGTGTAAATAATTTTTTTTTAAATAAGGATATTTGGGTCCCTTCCATCTCTCTGGGCTTCCCTGGTAGCTCAGTTGGTAAAGAATCCACCTGCAGTGCAGGGAACCCTGGTTCAATTCCTGGGTTGCGAAGATCTGCTGGAGAAGCGATAGGCTACCCACTCCAGTGTTCTTGGGCTTCCCTTGTGGCTCAGCTGGTAAAATATCCACCTGCAATGCAGGAGACCTGGGTTTGATCCCTGGGTTGGGAAGATCCCCTGGAGAAGGAAAGGCTACCGACTCCAGTATTCTGGCCTGGAGAATTCCATGGACTGCAGTCCATGGGGTCGCCAAAAGTCAGACACGACTGAGCGACTTCCACTTTCCATCTCTCACCGCCACAGTCATCTTCCCAGTTGCTCAGCCAGTGGCGTCGACTACCTCGTGACTGCCCCCTGCAGCTTTGACCACGTCGCAGCTGCCCGCGGCTCCTCTGTGGTTTCCTGGGGCACTGGCCCTGCCACTCTGGGCTCACTGCTCATCTGACATCAGCCCTGTGGCCCACAGGCCCCTCAAAGGTGCCACCTGCTGTCCCCGAGCCCGACAGATGCGTCCACCCAGCAGATATAAGCCAGAGCCCACTCACCGGTGACCCCCGGCACTCACTGGCCTGCACTGGGCTCCCCCTGCCCTCACCCCATGGGGCACTCGTGGTGCCTGCCGCCCCATTTCAGTCATGGGGCTGCAGGCAGCACTTCGCTGCCAAGCGCTGCTGAGGGCCCACGGCCACCCCAGGCTGTGACGCCGCCTCTCTCTCCAGACCTGCAGGCGTCCGGGGCAGAGTCAGCCCCCGCTAAGGGTCGCTCTATCCAGGTAGCTCCCAAACCTCGTCTCCAGGGCAGATGTCTCTCCTGAGCGCCAGACCTGGGGGTCCAACTGTTTTCTAGACATTTTCCCAGGAGAA
>NW_011478363.1:21837-23573 GCF_000754665.1 Bison bison bison | reverse complement strand
GAGTCTGAAAGGATGAAGGAAGGACACTGACAAATACGTAACAAAAGTTAATCTACAAGTGTGAATAAATAAAATGAGGACAAAGAATAAAAGAACAGTCCCAACAACACAAAAATGGACAATAAGTAGCCTGCACTGGGGAAGGCAATGGCAGCCCACTCCAGTGCTCTTGCCTGGAGAATACCAGGGACGGGGGAGCCTGGTGGGCTGCTGTCTATGGGGTCACACAGAGGTGGACACGACTGAAGCGACTTAGCAGCCTATACAGCCCTGAAAGGAAGTTGTAGATACACTGATGTGAATACAAACCACCAGGAGAGCAAACATGGCTTTCGACCTTCGAGTGCAGGGACACCCACCGGGAAGCTGCGTGTGGCCGACAGCAGGGTCATCTGGAGACGACTCGCCAGCAACACTGCGTGGCCACGGGCTGAGAACTACAGACTCAAAGGAAAATGCTGCTAAACCGGACTGCAGAAGACAATGAAATTCTAGTAAGGCAGAAGCAATAAAGAACCTACAAGCTGATATACATTTTTTAAATAACCCATCATAAACAAAGTAAATAAACACATTTAGAAAATGTTATCGGACTTCCCTGCCGAACCAGCGGTTAGGAATCTACCTCCAGCACTCTCCAACAGTGACTGCATCAATAGCTGTTTGATCCGTCTCCTAGAATAATGGAAATAAAGCCAAAAGTAAACAAATGGGACTTAAATTCAAAAGCTTTTGCACAGCAAAGGAAACAACACACAAAACGAAAAGACAAGGCACAGAGTCGGAGAAATATTTGCAAATGATGTGACCGACTAGGCATTAGTCACCAAAATTTACAAACAATTCCTGATGCTTAATAGCATCAAAGCGAACAACCTAATCAACAAATGGTCATAGGATCTAAATAGACATTTCTCCATAGAAAGAAATACAGATGGCCAAGAGGCACTTAAAAAGATGTTCAACATCACCAATTATTACGGAAACGCAAATCAAAACTACAATGAGACATCACCTCACATCAGCCAGAAAGGCTAAGATCAAAGAATCCACTAACAATAAATGCTGGAGAGAGTGTGAGAGGAAGGGAAGCCTCTTAAAACTATTGGTGGGAATGTAAGTTGGTACAGCCACTATGGAGACCAGTATGGAGGTTCCTTAGAAAAGTAAAAACAGAGCTACCATATGGCCCTGCAATGCCACTCCTGGGCACATATCTGGAGAAATACCTGATCGGAAAGGGTGCATGTACCCAGTGTTCACTGCAGCACTGTTTACGACAGCCAAGACACGGAAGCAACCTGAACATCCAACGGCAGAGGAATGGATAAAGCAGGTGTGGTCGCTCAGTCGCTCAGTCGCTCAGTCGTGTCCGACTCTTTGCAACCCCGTGAACCGCAGCACGCCAGGCTGCCCTGTCCATCACCAACTCCCGGAGTCCACCCAAACCCATGCCCATCGAGTCGGTGATGCCATCCAGCCATCTCATCATCTGTCGTCCCCTTCTCCTCCTGCCCTCAATCTTTCCCAGCATCAGGGTCTTTTCCAATGAGTCAGTTCTTCGCATCAGGTGGCCAAAGTATTGGAGTTTCAGCTTCAACATCAGTCCCTCCAATGAACATTCAGGACTGATCTCCCTTAGGATGGACTGGTTGGATCTCCTTGCAGTCCAAGGGACTCTCAAGAGTCTTCTCCAATACCACAGTTCAAAAGCATCAATTCTTCAGCACTCAGCT
>NW_011478363.1:13244-20436 GCF_000754665.1 Bison bison bison | reverse complement strand
TGACAGAGGATGAGATGGTTGGGTGGCATCACCAACTCAATGGACATGAGTTTGAGTCAGCTCCGGGAGTTGGTGAAGGACAGGGAGGCCCGGCGTGCTGCAGTCCATGGGGACACAAAGAGTCAGACACGACTGAGTGACTGAATAACAAAAATAATTTGCTTTCAAGTTGGAAGAAAATATAATTCTATTATTCCTTTGCTTCTGGCCACAGTGAAATAGCGGGTACTAGATAACCATCCTGTCATAAAAACTGTAAAAATGAGCAAATGGGTGTGGAACTATTTTCAGGCATTGGACACCAGAGAGTCGGGATACTGATTCCTGGAAAAAGGAAGACACGGCACGCAGCCCACGCTTGCCCTGGCCCAGCTGAAGGGGGCAACTTCCCGCCACAGCACAAGGAGCGGACCAAGCAGAGTCACGCTCTCCAGGCGAGACTACGAGACAGGAGTCAGAGTCTGGGGACCAGTGGGGCAGACACCAGAGGTGCAGGAGTGAGCGGATAAGGAGCTCCAGACATGCACACAGGGGGTCCGGGACCTCGGGCCGACAGACGCCCTGCACAGCACAGGCTCCACGTGACGGGGCGGCGCTCAGCAGCTGTGCCTGCACCACGCCCCACGCACCCCAGACCGCGGCCATCCGAGTCCCAACACAAGCGGAAACCCGGCCTCCGCGCTCTGCAGAGGCCGAGAGCACGGAGCCACTCTTGCCCTAAATTAAAGGCCACTTTAGACCTTCCTCCAAAAAAGACGTAAAATAAAGACTTGAGATGATCAAGCTTGTCTAAAAGTAAAGCCACCATTTGCTAATGCTTCCCAGAGAAAGACAACAAACTCCAGACCCTTACCACAGGATTCACACTGCCCATCATCCAATTAAAAAGTATCACCCACAAGAAGCAGTGTAGGAACATGACTAGGAGAAGGATCAGCCAACAGAGACAAACAGAAATGACAGGCTTAATGCAGACACACTGAAAAAGCCATCGTGAGCACTTTCCGAGAGTAGGGAAAACACGGGTACAATGAAGTCACAGAGAGTGAACCTCAAAAGAGAAACTGAGGCCATGAAGGAACCAAATGCCACCTCCAGAATGGGAGATCATGAGAAAGTCACGGATGGGTTCAACAGATGTGCCACTGCACAGCAGCCACGAACGTCTCATCAGAAACAAGGCAGGCCAAAAGGGAATGAAACGCATCCTTCCTGAAAAGGGAGAATGAACTTTCAACCTAGGACTTTAGGCCCACAGAAACCACCTTTAAAATTGAGATGAAACAGAGATACTTTGGACAAAGAAAAGACGAAAAAATTCTTTGCTAGAAAAATCTATGCTAAAATTTTTTTTAGATTTTTTCAGGCTAAAGACAATGACAGTAGCTGGTAATCTGGATTTGCAAAGAAAAGAAGAGCACTGGAAACTGTAAATGTATATGATGAAAAACACCTTTTCTCTCAGTTTTTAATTCCTTTAAAAGACACCGCACTTCCAGTTCCAGGTCTGACATGTAGACTTCTTCAGTGAACACTCCCAACATCACAGCAAGAAAAAGGCTGAAAAAACTGAAACCACTGGCTTTCCCTGAGAGGCCACAGCATGAACCACCTCCTGGATTCTGGACACAGGCAGGTGTGGACGGCCCTGGCCGAGACCCATCACTGGACCCGAAACCGCTGGAGCCATAAACTGGCGGGAACACCGAGTGACTCGGACACGTCACAGTGGCAGGGAGTGCGCTTGGCTGGGAGTGGGAGGCTCTGGGGCCGGCGTCTTGGGGGCCTCACTCTCGGGGGCGCCTCTGGGGGCTCCACCAGGCTCTCACAGCAAGGAACCAAGAGCACCCTTCACACTTCTCCTGGATGAAGGGGAAAGCAACCACCTGAAATACACATGGCGTGCTCCTCATAACAGCTCGGGAAGCTCAGAGAACACAACAAACAGATGCCAAAAAGCCACGTTTAGGCAGAAAACCAAAACCAAAGAGAAAACTTTGAGAGTAGCCAGGGGAGTTGGGGAGAGCACCGTAGCTACACAGGAACTAAGATAAGAATCACACCCAGCTTCTACTCTGAAACCACGCAAGTAAGAAGAGAGTGGAACAAAGAAGTGTTGAGAGTAAACTCCCTGCCAACCCAGAATTCTATTTTTGCTGTTGTTCAGTCGCTCGGTCGTGTCCGACTGAGCGACCCCGTGGGCTGCAGCACACCATGCTTTCCTGTCCTTCACCATCTCCCAGAGCTTGCTCAAACTCATGTCCATTGCGTCGGTGATGCCATCCAACCATCGCATCCTCTGCCAGTGAAATAATCATTCAAAAGTGATGGAATGGGACTTCCCTGGTGGTCCAGGGGTTAAGAATCCATCTGCCAAAGCAGGGGACACGGGTTCAGTCCTTGACCCAGGAGGATCCCACATGTCACAGAGCAACTAAGCCTGAGCACCGCAACTACTGAACCTGTGCTCTAGAGCCAGCGCTCTGCAACAAGAAGCCCACGCCCCACAACTAGAGGGGTGCCCCCACTCGACACTGGAGGAAAGCCTGGAGAGGCACCCCAACTCAACACTAGAGAAAAGCCTAGAGGGGCACCCCAACTCGACACTAGACAAAAGCCTAGAGGGGCACCCCCACTCGACACTGGAGAAAAGCCTAGAGGGGCGTCCCCACTCGACACTGGAGGAAAGCCTAGAGAGGCACCCCAACTCGACACTGGAGAAAAGCCTAGAGGGGCGCCCCCACTCGACACTGGAGGAAAGCCTAGAGGGGCATCCCCACTTGACACTAGAGAAAAGCCTAGAGGGGCACCCCAACTCGACACTGGAGAAAAGCCTAGAGAGGCGCCCCCACTCGACACTAGAGAAAAGCCTAGAGGGGCACCCCAACTCGACACTAGACAAAAGCCTAGAGGGGCACCCCAACTTGACACTGGAGAAAAGCCTAGAGGGGCGCCCCCACTCGACACTAGAGAAAAGTGCTTGAGCAGCAAGAAGAGCCAGCACAGCCAAAAATACATCAATATTTTCTTAAAAACTGAAGGAGAAATTAAGACTCCCACATGAATAAAACCAGAATTCGCCACCAGCAAGCCTTTGTGCCCTCTGATGGGTGAGGGTGAGAGGCTTGTGGAAGCTTCCTGATGGGAGGGATTGGCTGTGGAGGAAACTGGGACTTGCTCTGGTGGGCAAGGCCATGCTCAGTACATCGTTCGTGCCATTTCCTGCTCACCGGTGGGGCTGTGTTCCCGCCCTGTAGCTTGCCCTGAGGCCAAACTACGGTAGGGGTAATGGCAACGTCCTCCAAAGGACCTACGCCAGCACGCATGCCTCCCAGGACTTCTGCAGTCAGTGCCCCTGACCCCGCGGCAGGCTACTGTCAACCACGCCTCCGCCAGAGACCCCAAACACGCCCAGGTGAGTCCAGCTCAGTCTCCCGTGGGGTCACTGCTCCTCTCTCTTGGGTGCTGCTGCACAAAATGTTTTTCTTGTGCCTCTTATCCTATCCATCAGAGGGAAGACAGAATGAAAACCACAATCACAGAAAACTAACCAAACTGATCACACGGACCACAGCCTCGTCTAACTCAATGAACCATGAGCCATGCCGTGTAGGGCCACCTACACGGGTGGGCCGTGGCGGAGGCTTCTGACAAAACGTGGTCCGCAGGGAAGGGAATGGCAAACCACTTCAGCATCTTCGCCTGGAGGACAGCGTGAACTGTATGAAAAGGCGAAAGGGCGTGACACTGCAGATGAACTCCCAGGCCTGTAGGCGCCCAACGTGCTACTGGAGGCGAGTGGAGAAACAGCCCCCAGGCCTGTAGGCACCCAGTGTGCTACTGGAGGCGAGTGGAGAAACAGCCCCAGAAGGAACGGAGAGGAGCGGAGCGAAAACAATGCCCAGCTGTGGATGCATCTGCTCGTGAAAGTAAAGCTCAATGCTGTAAAGAACAACATTGCCTAGGAACCCGGAATGTTAGGTCCAGGAATCAAGGTAAATTGGAAGTGGTCAAACAGGAGATGCCAAGGCTGAACACCGACAGTTTAGGAATCAGTGAACTAAAATGGACGGGAATGGGAGAATGTAACTCAACGACCATTATATTACTGGTGGGCAAGAATCCCTTAGAAGAAATGGAGGAGCCCTCATAGTCAACAGAAGAATCCAAAATGCAGTACTTAGAGGCAACCTCAAAAATGACAGAATGATCTCCGTTTGTTTCCAAGGCAAACCATCCTATATCACAGTAATCAAAGTCTATGCCCCAACCACTAATACCGAAAAAGCTGAAGTTGAACGGTTCTGTGAAGACCTACAAGACCTTCTAGAACTAACACCCAAAAAACGTGTCCTTTTCATCATATGGGACTGGAATGCAAAAAAGTAGAAGTCAAGAAACACCTGGAGTAACAGGCAAATTTGGCCCTTGGAGAACAGAATGAAGCAGGACAAAAGAGAACACACTGGTCATAGCAAGCACCCTCTTCCAACAACACAAGACAAGACTCTACACATGGACGTCACCAGATGGTCCACACCGAAATCAGGCTGATTGTATTCTTTGCAGCCAAAGATGGAGAAGCTCTATACAGTCAACAAAAACAAGACCAGGAGCCGACTGTGGCTCAGATCATGAACTCCTTATTGCCAAATTCAGACTTAAATTGTAGAAAGTAGGGAACACCACTAGGCCATTCAGGTATGACCTAAATCAAATCCCTTAGGATTATACAGTGGAAGTGACAAATAGACTGAAGGGATTAGATCTGATAGAGTGCCTGAAGAACTATGGATAGAGGTTTGTAACACTGAAGAGGAGCTGGTGATCAAAACCATCCCCAAGAAAAAGAAATGCAAAAAGGCAAAATGGTTGTCTGAGGAGGCCTTACAAATAGCTGAGGAAAGCAGAGAAGTGAAAATCAAAGGAGAAAAAAAAAAGATAAACCCTTCTGAATGCAGAGGTTCAAAGAATAGCAAGGAGAGATAAGAAAGCCTTCCTAAGTGAACGCTGCAAAGAAATAGAGGAAAACAATAGAATGGGAAAGACTACTAGAGATCTCTTCAAGAAAATCGGAGATACCAAGGGAACATTTCATCCAAAAATAAGAATAAAGGACAGAAATGGTGAGGACCTAACAGAAGAAGAAGATATTAAGAAGAGGTCGCAGGAATACACAGAACCATACAAAAAAGATCTTAATGACCCAGATAACCACGATAGTGTGATCACTCACCTAGAGCCAGACATCCTGGAGTGCGAAATCAAGTGGGCCTTAGGAAGCATCACTACGAACAAAGCTAGTGGAAGTGATAGAATTCCAGTTGAGCTATTTCAAGTCCTAAGAAGTGATGCTGTGAAAGTGCTGCACTCAATATGCCAGCAAATTTGGAAAACTCAGCAGTGGCCACACGACTGGAAAATGTCAGTTTTCATTCCAATCCCAAAGAAAGGCAATGCCAAAGAATGCTCAAACGACCGCACAACTGCATGCATTTCACAATTCAGCAAGGTAATGTTCAAAATCTTTCCAGTTAGGCTTCAGCAGTATGTGAACTGAGAACTTCCAGATGTACAAACTGGATTTAGAAAAGGCAGAAGAACCAGAGATCAAATTGTCAACATTTGTTGGATCATAGAAAAAGTAAGAGAATTCCAGAAAAATATCTACTACTGCTTCATTGACTATACTAAAGCCTTTGACTGTGTGAATCACAACGAACTATGGAAAATTCTTCAAGAGACGGGAATACCAGACCACCTGACCTGCCTCCTGAGAAACCTGCCGTGTGTATAAGGTGAGGAAGCAACAGTTAGAACTGGACATGGAACAAAGGACTGGCTCCGAATTGGGAAAGGAGTACGTCAAGGCTGTATGTTGTCATCCTGCTTATTTAACTTGTATGCGGTGTACACCATGTGAAATCCTGGGCTGGATGAAGCACAAGCTAGAATCAAGATTGTCAGGAGAAATAACAATAACCTCAGATACGCAGACGACACCACCCTCACAGCAGAAAGTGAAGAAGAACTAAGGAGCCTCTTGGTAAAAGTGAAAGAGGAGAATGAAGAAGCTGGCTTAAAACTCAACATTCAAAACTCTAAGATCATGGCATCCGGTTCCATCACTTCATAGCAAATAGATGGGGAAACAATGAAAAAAGTGACAGACTTTATTTTCTTGGGCTTCAAAAATCACTGCAGACGGTGACTGCAGCCATGAAATTAAAAGACGCTTGCCCCTTGGAAGAAAAGCTATGACAATCTTAGACAGTGTATTCAAAAGCAAAGACATTACTTTGTGGACAAAGGTCCATATAGTCAAAGCTCTGGTTTTTCCAGTAGTCGTGTATGGATGTGAGATTTGGACCATAAAGAAGGCTGAGTGCCAAAGAACTGATGCTTCTGAACTGTGGTGCTGGAGAAGACTCTTGAGAGTCCCTTGGACTGCACGGAGATGAAACCAGTCCATCCTGAAGGAGATCAGCTCTGAATATTCATGGGAAAGACAGATACTGAAGCTGAATCTCCAGTACTTTGGCCACCTGATTTGACGAGCTGACTCACTGGAAAAGACCCTGATGCTGGGATAGACTGAAGGCAGGAGAAGGGGATGAGAGAGGATGAGATGGCTGGATGGCATCACCGACTCGATGGACACGAGTTTGGGTGAGCTCTGGGAGTTGGAGATGGACAGGGAGGCCTGGCGTGCTGTAGTCGATGGGGTCACAAAAAGTCAGATGTGACTGAGTGACTGAACAACAAAACTTTGTGCAATAAATGTTAAACGAAATTCTTCAGAGAAAAGAAAAATAGGACTAACTAGAAGGTCAAATCTACAGGATGAGAGTCAGAGAAGGAATAAATTAAGCGAAAGCACAAAACTGTAATTTTCTTAATCTTAGTTGTAATTTAACCGTGTAGTGGTGACTGCAGTACATGGAGACAGGAGATGAATGAGGACAGCAGTGCTGTGATAGGCGGGAGATGCGCGTGGGGAATGCTCTGTCGTATGGGGCGGGGGCTGGGGCAGCGGGGGCTGGGGTTCTTCCTGGGCGATGACAGCGTTAATACTGTGATGACGGCTGCATGCTGAGAACACGCTAAAACCCACTGGAAGGCAGACTGTGAAGGGCACGGGCTTCACGGAATGTCCTTGTGTGTCTAAGAAGCTGTTACACGGACAGCAACT
>NW_011478363.1:7965-13095 GCF_000754665.1 Bison bison bison | reverse complement strand
TGACGCCTCCAGAGAGCGGGCTGCGGGCGCCCGAGCGTGACCCCGAGTGCAGCGAGAGACGGGGCAGAAGGGCCGTGGGCAGGGCCGACCACAGAACACTCAACCAAGAGGCAGCCTGCGAAGCGGTGACGGCTCAAAGAGAGGGATAGACACGCAACGAACAGCGAACGGCAGGCTGGAGCGAGAGAAGACCAGCGGGATCAGACGTGGCAGGGAAGGCGCCAGCGAGCCCGGGGCGCCTCACGCCGGAAAGCGAGATGTGCTCCGCAGAGACATCTTGAGAGGGTGCCACCACATCCAACCGCTGACATTTCAGCTACTGAATGATGAGAGACGGACTGTGACCCACTGGATGTCACAGGAACGCGTGCATGTGCACCCCCAGGAGTAGCCGCAAAGCCTGATGAAGGATGGGATCTTTCTCCCACAAAGCATTTATGAATTACAACAAAACAGAAACTGTGGGGAAGGCTGAATCTCAGGCCAATGATCTCAAGCTTCCATATCAATAAATGGACCAAACCCAACTCGTGGGCCACCCGGGATCCCGACCACACCAGGACCCAGTACCACGTCTGACGTGTCCCTGCCAAGACGCAGCCCCAAACCCGGCCCCGAGGAGACAGGAACAGACTGAGCACTTTTGACAAGAGCACCAACCCATCCTCTTCACGGTCAAGTCCACGAAAACAGGCCGATGGGCCTGCTCTGGCTAAAATGACGGGAGGTCAGACAGCCAGAGAATGGCGGCTGAACAGGCAGGGGCTGCCCAGGGCCTGAGGGTCGCCAAGGGGAAGGAGCATCATCACCCAGGTACCGGCAGCACTGGGGCATCGAGGAGGAGGAAATCTGTTCCCTGACGACTCAGAGAGAAAACATTGTCTGTATTATGCTCGCAGTTCTCCATAAATTTGAGATGGTTTCAAAAGTTTAAAGTATACATTAAGCCAAGGAAGATAGATACAATGGAACCCAAGGTGTATGATTCCAATTCTAGAAAGGTCTAGAGCAGGAGACATTGGTCTGAAGGGTCAGGGCAGGCAGGTGGACGACGAAGGGGCAGGAGGGAAGCCTGAGGCAACAAAGACAGTCAGCATGTCCTGACCGTGGACACGGCCATACAAGCACAGACGCTTGCCGGAACTCACGAAGCATACAGGGCTTCCCTGGTAGCTCAGCGGACAAAGAATCTGCCTGCGACACAGGAGGAAGTGAAAGTGAAGTCACTCAGTCGTGTCCGACTCTTTGGGACCCCATGGACTGTAGCCCACCAGGCTCCTCCATCCATGGGATTCTCCAGGCGAGAATACTGGAGTGGGTTGCCATCTCCTTCTCCAGGGGAGCTTCCCAACCCAGGGATCAAACCCAGGTCTCCCACAATGCAGGCAGACGCTTTACCCTCTGAGCCACCAGGGACGCAGGAGACCCCAGTTCAATTCCTGGGTCAGGAAGATCCCCTGGAGAAGGGATAGGCTACCCACTCCAGTATTCTTGGACTTCCCTGGTGGCTCAGATGGTAAATTCACCTGCAGCGTGGGAGACCTGGGTTCGATCCCTGGGGGTGGGTAGATCCACATGGACAAAGGAGCCTGGCAGGGTACAGTCCACGGGGTCACAAAGAGTCAGACATGACTGAGCGACTTTCACTTTCAAGCAACACTTAAAATGGGTGCATTTTCTGATACGTCAACGTATGCCAATAGACTGTTGAAGTTTAAAAAGAGGTTTCCAGGTGGCACAGTAGTAAAGAGTCTGCCCGCCAGTGTAGGGGACCTGGGCTCAATCCCTGGTTCAGGAAGATCCCCTGGGAGCAGGACATGGCAACCCATTCTAGTACTCTCGTCTGGGAAATCCCAAGGACAGAGGAGCAGTCCACGGGGTCACAAGAGTCAGACAGGACTGAGCGCCTAGACAGCAACCGTGCGACAGAGGATGCGTACTGGGCCACGGAGGTGACCCCCACACTCGGGAGTGGACAGTCTGGCCGCTCAGTCGTGTCTGACTCTGCGACCCCATGAATCAGAGCACGCCAGGCCTCCCTGTCCACCACCAACTCCCAGAGTCCAGCCAAACCCACGTCCATCGAGTTGGTGACGCCATCCAGCCATCTCATCCTGTCGTCCCCTTCTCCTCCTGCCCCCAATCCCTCCCAGCATCAGGGTCTTTTCCAGTGAGTCAACTCTTCGCATGAGGTGGCCAAAGTACTGGAGTTTCAGCTTCAACATCAGACCTTCCAATGAGCACCCAGGGCTGATCTCCTTTAGGATGGACTGGTTGGGTCTCCTTGCAGTCCAAGGGACTCTCAAGAGTCTTCTAAAGCATCAATTCTTCGGAGCTCAGCTTTCTTCACCGTCCAACTCTCACATCCATACATGACCACTGGAAAAACCACAGCCTTGACTAGAGGCCAATTAAAAACATACACAAGACTTAACAGACACTTGGCAAAGGAAAACACACAGGCGGCAACAAGCTTCTGGAAAGTGCCCAGCATCACGAGTCAGCAGCAGATGCCAATCCAAACCACAGTGAGATCCTCAGGGCAGGCAGACTCAAAGACCAGCGTTAGGCTGACCCAACAAGCCCATTTCCAGATTCACCTGAGACACACGGAAGGCACAAGGATGCTCGCAGCGGCTGCAGCGACAAAAGCCTCCAAATGGAAATAGACAGGCGTGCACGCACAGGTGAAGGGCAAACAGCCTTGGTGATTCCTACTGCGGATATGCCTCAGGAAGAGAGACACAGCTGAGCCAGTGCTTTATGAAACGCGACTGGAAACCAGCTGAGCAGAGAAGCCTGACAGAAAGAGCAACCTGCAAGTCCGCAGATGTGAGGCTTAGAACAGGGAGTGCGTCTCAGAGGCGGGAAGAGGACGGGGAAGGGGAGGAGATCTCTGCACCTCCACAGGAGAGGGTCACTTGGGCAAAGGCACGGGTCAAAGCTTGCTCGGCTGTACACAAGAAAGCCACGTGCCTCACTGTACAGAGGTTAAGTGTGTCAGCCCCTCGTCGCATCTGAACCTTTGCAGCCCCGGAGACTGCAGCCCGCCGGGCTCCTCTGCCCATGCGATTCTCCAGGCAAGAACACTGGAGTGGGCTGTCAATCCCTTCTTCCGGGGCTCTTCCTGACCTAGGGATCAAACTCAGCTCTCCTACACGGGCAGGCAGATTCTTTACCCCCTGAATCGCCTGGGAAGATTATCCCTCCATATTCATACTTAAGATTTTTCACACCACATACCAAATAAATTCCACCTGGATTCAAGAGTTAAACTTGCATTAAAATACTGAACAGGTACTGGAGAATATTTTTATAATTTTTTTTTGGCTACACCACAAGGCATGAAGGATCTTCCGACGGGTCATCAAACGTATACCCTGCAGCGGGTCATCAAACATATACCCTGCAGTGGAAACACAGGCTCTTAACCACTGGACTGCTAGAGAAGTGGTAACATTTTTGCAATTTGGAGATGAAACTCTTTCTAAATATGGTACAAAATCGGAAATCACAACAGAAATTACCATATAAAAATGTACGTTCACCATGAGTAAAAGGATACAATATATAAAGTGAAGTGAAAGTCGCTCAGTCATGTCCGACTCCTTGCGACCCCATGGGCTACACAGTCCGTGGAATTCTCCAGGCCAGAATACTGGAGTGGGTAGCTTTTCCCTTCTCCAGCAGATCTTCCCAACCCAGCGATCAAACCAGGGTTTCCTGCATTGCAGGCAGATTTTTTACCAACTGAGCTACGAGGGAAGCCCTTACAATATATAAAGAGACAACACAAATCAATAAGAGAAATATAAACGACACAATTAAATGTTACAAGGCAACTCACACAGGAGGGAAGGCCCGTCTGTCATTAATGAGATGTTCGGTATATCAGCAGCCAAGCTGCAGCTCTCGGGTCCTTTTCTTCTGACAATCAGAGGGCGGTGCGGGTGGAGGGTAACTGCACAGGCAGAGAAAGATGAGGCTTGGAAGCCTCCTTTCTGCCCGTCTACATCAGTGGAAACGGGAGCAGCTGTCGGGAAGCGTGGAGGATGTCGCGGTCTGGACCTGGGCAGGGGCAGCCGCAGAGCTGGGCAGGCCAGGGCACAGGGACCCCCAAGGCAGGCGGGGGACTGACAGTCTGCCTTGAAGAGTGAGTGGCCAGGTGAGCCCCTCACAGTCCACCCATGTGCCCCCCACCCCACGGGAGGCCTCTGGCCTGCCCCCATGCCCTGGGCAGCCCCTCACGGAGGCGTCTTGGTGGTGGGGTCACCGAGGGGCGGTGCAGACCCCGCAGGACCAAGGAACACACACAGCTGCCCGGCACCCACTGCCAGAACGCACCGTGGGGAAGCCCGCCCCACAGGCCTCTCTTACACCCCAAAGTTTGCGACTGGACTGCATCTCGGGTCAACAAAGCTGTCTGGGCACTGGCCCTGCCCCAGCACAGAACCAGCAGACACCTCTGGCCCCCGGGCTCGGAGCCTGATCCGAGGGGCAAAGAAGGCTGTGATCTCAGCCTGAGGCCCAGCTGCAGGTAGGCCCTCCAGCCGGCACAGCCCCTGCTGGGGTCCAGGTGCCCCCAGAAGAGAAAGGCAGCAAGTCCCCAGGGAGGAGAGGGCTTCTCACACAGACCAGTCCCAGCTCAGTCCCCCTGCTCCACACACAGGGCCTCGGTCCCCGTCCACAGGGAAAACACCCTGCTTGGACTGTCTGCAAAATGCAAGTTCTGGACAAATGTCTGAAAGCGTCTTTCTGAATGATTTCTTTTTTGTTTTTATTTTATTTTTTAACTTTACAACATTGTATTGGTTTTGCCATATATCGACATGAATCTATCTAAATGATTTCTGTGTATAAAAGGCAGAGCATTCAAGCTGCTTCCTGAGTTAGAAGGTGAGGTTTGGGACCAGAGGTTCTGTAGAAGCCGGCGTGCCCAGTAGGAGGGGGACAAGCCCAGCTCTGCCATCTCCAGCCTCCCCGCGCCCGTCCCCTGCCTCCCCGCGTCTGACTCCAGCGTCACCGCATCCGGAGATCCACTCCCAGCCTCTGGAGCGCTGGACACACACAGACGCCCCCACACACATGCACAGGGACACACCCCCCGTGAGGGCTGCCTGGGGAGGGGCG
>NW_011478363.1:6063-7814 GCF_000754665.1 Bison bison bison | reverse complement strand
GGCCGCATCCTCCTCCAGGGACGGGGTGCTGCAGGCCCACCTGCTCGGAGGCGGCTCAGCGCTGGGCCTGCCCGCTGGTCCCCAGGGCTGCGTGGGAACACGCGCGCGTGACACTCGCAGGAAGTGTGGGTGTCTCGCAGAAACCAGCTGAAACATGATACCATGATAAAGCCTCATTTAAAGTACTTCTTTTTTTTTTTTTTATTGATTTCATTGAAAACAGAACAAGAAATGGTCTGAGCCAAAAGACTGCTCTTAGAACTGTCAAAAACATTTTAACAGAAAAAATAAACATGACTGCATTATGAATGTTTTAGAAGAGTTGCACAAAAAAACCCACTGTTACTGCACTAATTACAGTATTTAAAAAAGTATATGCCAAAAAAAAGTATATGACCTGGCAGGCCATCACTCAAAAGGTGACGGCAATTTTATTCACACAAGACTAACGTTTTAAAAAAAGCTTTTCCTGCGTTTTATTCTAAAATCACTTTGTTCTCTTTATACAGTTGATAGTTTATTTTCACATGGTGAGTAGAAACCACACCAGAATCAGCACCGTTGTCTGTGTTTTTGTGTTTATTTTTTGTTTGTCCTAATGTCCAATAATGGTAGAAAATAAACCAGTTTATTCATCATCATAGCATGTGGCTTAGAAATCAATAGGACGTGCGGTGCTCCGGGGCCATGGCCATCCTGCGCCCCAAACCGCATCCTCGGAAAGAAGCACGTGAGAGGTCTGGTGTATAGGACTAGATATAGGATTTCTTTAAAAAGCAAACCCACGTTTTCTCCAAAGTCAGCAGTGGCTCGGCCCTGACCTCGCAGGGGCGGTGGGCACGGGGTCTGTGCCGCCCAGAGCCAGCACCGGCCATGCGGGCCGCGGCGGGCCACACGGAGAGTCCGGGCCGACAGGACGCAGCCCCCAGCCCGGCGGTGAGCCGGGAGCGACGACACGCGAGGGGAGACGAGAAACGTGGAGCAGAAAGACCTCCGTCGGAAACTCACAGCGAGGCCGGCAAGGAGCCCAGGCGTCCCCGCGCAGCCGGGCCCCGCCCCCACGGCCCTGGGCAGGCCAGCCGGTCTCCTGCACGCCTCCGCGTCCTCCCCAAACCACAGCGAACGGCGTCCACTTGGGCGCCGGGCGGCGCTCTCATAGCGGGTCGGCGGGCGAGGAGCTGGTGTCGGGCAGCCCGTCCTCCTGGGCACCGGCCTGCCGCTGGGCCAGCGCGGCCCCGGAGTGCCGGCACCTTGGGGGAGCCGCAGCGGCAGCTGAACAGCTTGCCCTTGATGTCCCAGAAGCGCTGCCCATAGTCGAAGCTGCGGAGAGAGAGCCGGGGTCTGGGCCTGCGCCCCCGGGGCCGCCCCCCACCCGCCCCCGCCCGGGCACCTACCCCAGCTGCTCCCCGGCCTCAATCAGGCGGGTGCTGAAGAAGGCGATCCGCGGGAAGCGCAGGTCCTGGTGGGACATGAACACACGCACGGGCACCAGATTGGGCTCGCAGTGGTGGTTGATGAAGCGGCTGACGTTGCCATAGAAACACGCGTCGATGCAGTACAGCTCTCCGTCCTGGGGGAGAGACGCGACGCGCTGAGCATCGGGGGCAGGCGCGGGTGCCGCCCCTGCCCCCCCACCCAGCCCCGGGGCTCCCACTCGGTGAAAACGAGCACGGACCTGGGATTCACGTGGACGGCTCCGCAGACACCCAGAGAGGGGTCGGGGTCCATGGGGACCACGAGGCAGCATAGCC
>NW_011478363.1:4595-5324 GCF_000754665.1 Bison bison bison | reverse complement strand
CGGTCCCCAGGGACGCAGGACTCCTTGGGGACAAGCGGGGGTTCCTCTGCCCACCGGTCCCCAGTTCCAGCTCCGACACCCCCCACGCTTCCCACAAGGTGCGTCCTGGGCGCTTGACCGCCCGTCCTGAAGGCCAGACTGCACGTCGGGTCCTGTAAATTCCCTCCACAAGAACCACCGTGGCCCTCCTGCAACAAACATTGCTCAGGTCTTTAAAACACACCTTTTCAGATGAATGTATTGCTCTGCTCTTTCAAAGCGTCTCTGATCAAAAACCACCCACACCTGGTTCTGCAGCACAAACGTGGTGGGGAGGGAGCCTGTGCCCACTTGAACCCCTTGCATCACAGCTCTGAGGTGCTGGGTGTGGGCACCCAGGGAGCCAGGTGATGTGGACAGAGGACAGGTGGGTGGACGCTTGGAAGGTTCCAGAACAGCAAGGAGATGGGCAGATCCGCAGCAGGAGGACCAGTGTTGTGACCCAGGAAACACCTGGATAGCAAGGCCAGAAAGTGCCCTGCTGCCTCGGACGACGGGGAGTGGGGTGGCGGTGGGTGTCCAGCAGGGGCAGGCATTCTGCACACCAGAGCTCCAGAACGCAGGCGCCCCGCGGGGCGGGCACGCAACACCAGCATTCGGGGACACAGGCGCCCAGCGGGGCGGGCACTCTGAACGTCAGTGCTCGGGGACGCATGCGCCCAGCGGGGTGGGCATTCTGTACACCAGCAC
>NW_011478363.1:0-384 GCF_000754665.1 Bison bison bison | reverse complement strand
TCGGACCCCCCGTCCCCAGCCTGCGGACTCACCTTGTCGTACCAGCAGCGCATGCTGAGCTGGCCACACATGCAGTTGCTGGAGGAGCAGTCGTCGATGCACACGCAGTACTGCGGGGAGAGTGTGTCAGACGGAGCCCCATCCCGCAGCCCCACGCTGTTCCCAGCCCCAGGGACCGTCCTCAGGACCCAGGGCCTGCAGCCTCCCCCAAGGGAGGTGGAGAGGACACCAGGGCCCCCACATGGGGCTTGCAGGAGAGGGGGAGGGCTGGGGGCCTGGGCACACGGGCCCAAGAGCGCAGGGAAGCGGGGCCGACGCTGGGGGGAGTGGCCACAGCTGAGCCAGCAGAGCCAATGGCAGGCCGAGCCTGGGGCCGAGCCTCCT
>NW_011478362.1:13159-15940 GCF_000754665.1 Bison bison bison | reverse complement strand
ACATCTGACAGGGAAAATAACTGGATGTCTGGATATAAAATTCAGCAAAACATGCGAAGGTAAATGATGCAGAATTTGACCACAATAATTTCCTATGGCAATCTGCCAGTCCTCATCAAACATTAGAAGAGCATCAAGTTGTTCTTTATTATATGGAATTACAATTTCTGCTGGTTCTTTACCGAACATTTCAATGCTCCGCTTTCTCCCTTTTAATATCAACGTAGCTATCAGTCCTGGATAAGAAGCCACTACTTTTTTAGCTTGGGCGGGGAGATGGACCCATTCTAGGGGGCCGTTTTGCCATAAAACTCCCGTAGGTGCAGTTGGAGTAGCTAAGCAGAGGAATTGCCAGTTTGTCTGTAAATTAACTCTTTTTACATAGCTATCAGATAAGGCTGCTTCTACTTTGTCTAAAGCTTCTTGAGCTTCAGCAGTTAATTGTCTTTTAGAAGTTGGGTCAGGATCCCCACGTAAAATATTAAAAAGAGGCTTTAATTCAGCAGTGGTTAACTTCAAATAAGGCCGGATCCAATTAATATCGCCTAAAAGTTTTTGATAATCATTTAAAGTAACAAGGTGATCTTTTCTCAATTTTAAGGGGGCATGAGTTACAGTTTCTGAACTGATAACCCGTCCTAAGTAGGTTATGGGCGGATTGACTTGAATTTTCTCTGGGGCAATTTTTAAGCCTCTGTCTGTTAATGCCTGGGTCAAATCCTGGAGGACAGTTTGTAAATGAGCCCTATCAGGGTGGGCAATTAAGATGTCATCCATATAATGGATCATATAGACTTGTTCATATTTACTTCTAACATCTTCTAAAGCAGCACTAACAAACTTTTGACATAGGGTGGGGCTATTTTTCATTCCTTGAGGCAAAACCTTCCATTGAAACCATAGATAAGGCTGTTTAAGATTTTCTGACGGAAGACTAAAGGCAAATCGCTTTTTATCCTCAGTATTTAAGGGAATGGTGAAAAAACAATCTTGTAAATCAATTACAATTACATTGTATCCCTCTGGAATGGCTACTGGGGAAGGGAGCCCAGGTTGTAGGGCCCCCATGTCCTCCATGGTGGCATTAATAGCTCTTAAATCTTGTAAAAGTCTCCATTTACCAGACTTTTTCTTAATAACAAAAATAGGAGTATTCCAGGGGCTATTGGAGGGCTCGATATGTCCCAAATCTAGTTGTTCAAAAATTAATGTTTTAGCTGCCAGAAGTTTTTCTTTAGTCAGAGGCCATTGTTCTACCCATACTGGGTCCTGAGATTTCCACGTAATGGGGTCGGCAGCAAAAACAATGGCCTCCATCAAAAATTTGGATACCTTAATCCAGCACGGAACTTTAGAGGAGCAGGGCAAATTGGCTCAATTATTCCTGTCTGCTGTCTACCTAACCCTTTTGAGGGATCATAGCCCATTTGTAGCATTTGAGAAGTTACTTTATCATCAGGGCTAAAAAGTAACATGCCCATTTGAGACAGCACATCCCTCCCCCACAGCGAGAAGGGCAGCGAAGGAATCACATATGGTTGGAATGTTCCACGGGTATCCTCAAATTGCCAGTCTAAAATTTTTGCACTTTGGGCTACTGCAGGAGCTCTCCCGATGCCCACTAAGTTATTTGCGGTAGTATGTGTGGGCCAGGAATTGAGCCAGTCTTTCCCAGAAATACAGGAAACATCTGCTCCTGTGTCTAATAGCCCTTCAATAGACTTGCCACTGACAAGAATAGATTTCATAGGACGCTTTTTAGTAATTTCTGTTACCCAAAAAGCCATATCACTAGACCCAAATCCTTTGTCCTGTCTTTCATTTTGGGTGGCTGTTTGCCCAATTGCAGTATGATAAGGCAAGAGTAAAAGTTGGGCTATTCTCTGTCCCTGATGTATTTGGAAAGTTTTAGTCGGGGGTGAAATCATTATTTGAATTTCTCCTGTATAATCTGAATCAATTACTCCAGGAATAACTGTAAGACCTTGCATAGCTAGTATAATTCCTACCAGGCCAGTTGGTAATGGCCCTTTAATTCCTGTAGGAATTTTTACACTCGGGCTATCTGGAGTTAATATTGTTGAGGTGGTGGAACTGAGGTCCAGTCGTGCACTGCCTGGGGTTGCTCTAAGAAGCTCTACGACGGGACGAAGGGAATGAATGGGTTCAGTGAGGCTGCCCCAATCGTTGTCGGGGCCTGGGGCTGGCCCCTCAACCCGTTTCCCGAGTGCTGGTCGGGGCCTAAAAAAATTCCATTTCTATGGAATCGTGACCTACAGTCCCTTGCCCAATGATATCCTTTTTGACAGCGAGGGCAAAGAGACCTAGTATTCATGGGCAGGGGGGCCTGCTGACAATTTACGACCCTCTCCTTGTGACAGCGGTCAGTCAATCAGGACACTTATTTCTCCAGGGCTGATTATTCTCAAAACAGACACCACCCAAATAAAGTTACATTCCTACAGGGTGAGGGTGTAGTGGGTTTTAGTTAAGGAAAGAATTTACTTAGCCTAAGGTCTAACGTGATTAATATCAAAGGTTAATTCTATATATTCATTAATGTGTGTAAGGGCAGGGGATATGGAGACTTAGCAACAAACATTGGCTCAACAAATGAAAAACCCTTCACCAACACAATTTCTAATTAGCCCACTATACTTATAGTTTTCTAACTTCTCTAAAGAACCTGTTTTTAGAGGGTTTAAAGCATCTTGTGCCTCTCACGGTTGGGAGGCTGTGAGCAATCACATGTGGCCGGAGGAGCCTGTCAGGCAGGCTAGA
>NW_011478362.1:2965-10778 GCF_000754665.1 Bison bison bison | reverse complement strand
ACTGTGATATTGAATGGTTTGCCTTGGAAACAGAGATCATTCTGTCATTTTTGAGATTGCATCCAAGTACCGCATTTCAGACTCTTTTGTTGACCATGATGGCTACTCCATTTCTTCTGAGGGATTCCTGCCTGCAGCAGTAGATATAATGGTCATCTGAGTTAAATTCACCCATTCCAGTCCATTTTAGTTTTCTGATTCCTAGATTCCTGATTCACTCTTGCCATCTCTTGTTTGACTACTTCCAATTTGCCTTGATTCATGGACCTGACATTCCAGGTTCCTATGCAATATTGCTCTTTACAGCATCAGACCTTGCTTCTATCACCAGTCACATCCACAGCTGGGTATTCTTTTTGCTTTGGCTCCATACCTTCATTCTTTCTGGAGTTATTTCTCCACTGATCTCCAGTAGCATATTGGGCCCCTACTGACCTGGGGAGTTCCTCTTTCAGTATCCTATCATTTTGCCTTTTCATACTGTTCATGGGGTTCTCAAGGCAAGAATACTGAAGTGGTTTGCCATTCCCTTCTCCAGTGGACCACATTCTGTTAAATCTCTCCACCATGACCTGCCCATCTTGGGTTGCCCCACGTGCATGGCTTACTTTCATTGAGTTAGACAAGGTTGTGGTCCTAGTGTGATTAGATTGACTAGTTTTCTGTGAGTATGGTTTCAGTGTGTCTGCCCTCTGAGGCCCTCTTGCAACACCTACCGTCTTACTTGGATTTCTCTTACCTTGGGCGTGGGGTGTCTCTTCACGCCTGCTCCAGCAAAGCGCAGCTGCTGCTCCTTACCTTGGACGAGGGGTATCTCCTCACCGCCGCCCTTCCTGACCTTCAACGTGGGATAGCTCCTCTAGGCCCTTCTGCATCTGCGCAGCCACTGTTCCTTGGACGTGGGGTTGGTCCTCCCAGCTGCCGCCCCTGGCCTCAGGCATGGGGTAGCTCCTCCCGGCCGCTGCCCCTGACGTCGGATATGGGATAACTCCTCTCTTCACCGCCCCTGACCTCAGACGCGGGGTAGCTCCTCTTGGCTGTTCCTGCGCCATCGCAGCCTGGCACTCTCGGCTGCTGCCCCTGACCTTGGACGTGGGGTAACTCCTCTTGCCACCCCCCTTCAGGCATGGGGTCCTCCCGGCTTCTGCCCCTGACCTCGGATGTGGGGTAGCTCCTCACGGCCCCACTTAGTGCGCCGGTCACAGCCGCCCCAAATACATCCTTATTGTTTTTAAGGCCAATGTTAGTTTAAATTTATCCACAAAGTTACTGCTTCTTGTGCTCTTTATTACCTCTTGCTGCCCAGATCTTCTACCTGCTAATTTTCCTTTTCCCTAGAGTATATTCTGTGTATTATGCATTTCATTCTTATATAACCAGGTATGGATTTCTTTTTGTTTCTTCAGCTTGAGATTTGTTTAGCTTGTTGGATCTGTGAGTTGTTCCCTTTCCTCACTTCTTAGTCATTATGTTTTCAGATATTGCTGCAGGTATTTCAGATATTGCTTCTTCTCCACATTCCCTTCCTTTCCAGCTGGATCAATAATTACATATACATTAAACTTTCTTCATCTTCTGTGTTTCTTAACCCTTATTCATATTTTATCTTTGACTTTTTGTTCCATTCTAGATAATTTTTTAACTTCTATATTTCAACTCACCAATTTCTTTTCAGTATGTCTAATTTGCAGTTAAACCCACCCATTACACTTGTGATTTTAATTATAATTTATTTGTTTTGATTATTTTTCAAATCTCATTCACATGTTTTGATAAATATATTTAAGATTATCTTTTATTTCTTTCAAAATATTAAACATAGTTACTATAAAATCTATGGATAATAATTCCATTTACTTAGAATTCTTGAATGTTTGAGTTTTTCCTCACTCATGGTGCCTTGTTTCTGTTTGTGTTATTTTCGACTATCAGACGCTCATTTTTCTTGGAATTTTATTTCAGAAATTCTTTGAGGCCTAGAATAAAATGTGTATTTTTCCAGAGGGGATTTGTGCTTGTGTCTTCCAGGCTCCTGGAAGGACTCCCAATCCAGAATTTACTCTGATCTCCAAGAAGAAAGAGTTTGAATATACTCTGTAGGTTCACTTTGTTTCTAACCAAAGAATTCTTAACTTCTTATGAACTCATTGGAGAGATTTAATATTTTTAAAATTTCCCAGAGTTTAAAAATTCTTTATAGCATTAGGGTCAAACTGAATAAGATAGTCTGGATTTTTTGATAATCAAAATCCACTCTTTCAGCCCTTTAACTTCAATGTGCTAAGTCACTTCAGTTGTGTCTGACTCTGCAACCTCATGGACAATAGCCCACCAGGCTTCACTGTCCATGGGGTTCTCAGATTTTCCAGGCAAGACTACTGGAGTGGGTTGCCATGCCCTCCTCCAGGAGATCTTCCTGACCCAGGGATCGAGCTTACGTCTCTTAAGTCTCCTGCATTGGCAGGCAGGCTCTTTACAACCAGTGCCACCTGGGAAGACTTTTGCCTCCTTCGGTACATTTATTCCTAGGTATTTTATACTTTTTGTTGCAGTGTTGAAAGGGATTGTTTCCTTCTCTTATTTTTCATTGTTACTGTATAGGGATACATGGGAATTCGGTGCATTAATTTTATATCCTGTGACTTTATGATATTCTTTGATGAGCTCTAGTAATTTTCTAGTGTTATCTTTAGGGTTTTCCATGTATAGTGTCATGTCATCTGCATACAGTAAGAGTTTACTTCTTCTTTTCCAGTCTGGTTTCCTTTTATCTCTTTCCTTCTCTGGTTGCCATGGCTAGGACTTCCAAAACAATGTTGAATTATAGTGGCAAGAGTGTGCACCCTAGTCTTGTTCCTGATCTTAGAGGAAATGCTTTCAGTTTTTCACCATTGAGAATAATGTTTGCTGTGGATTTGTCATATATGGCCTTTATTAAGTTAACGTAGGTTCCTTCTATGCCTACTTTCTAGAGAGTTTTTATCATGATTTGTCGTTGTTCTTCAGTTGCCAAATCCTGTCTGACTCTTTGCAGCCCCATGGACTGCATGCAGCTCGCCAGGCTTCTCTATCCCTCACCATCTCCCAGAGTTTTCCCAAATTCATGTCCAGTGAAATAGTGATGCCATTCAACCATCTCAAGCTCTGTCACCCCCTTCTTCAGCCTTCACTCTTTCCCAACATCAGGGTATTTTCCCTATGTCACTGTTGAAGATGGGGTCCTGAAGTTTGCAAGTGTGCAAAGTTAGGTTATTGCAGCAGTGATTTCTTGTCTCTCTGGCAGGCCCAGGCTTTCCCCTGGACTTGCTCAGCTGTGTCATACTGGCCTCCTCAGAGTATATTCATGGCAAGTAACCAGAGTCCTCTCTCTGGGGTCCAGCCCCTAAAGCCTGAGCCTCAGCATCCAACCCCTACTCACCGCGGCAGGTGTGCAAACAGTGTTTTGGCTAGGAAGTGTTGGTTTGCAATGATTTCTATGGTGAACTTTCCACTTTGTTTTCCAAGCACCTGTTGCTGGTTCCCCTCTGAGATTCTATATCTCCACCTGTCCCTACCTTTAAGGGAGTTTCCAAGTGTGCAGAAAGTGTTTCTCCTTCATAGCTCCCTTCCCAAGACACAGGTCCCTGTCCCAAATCCTTTGTCTATTTACTTTTTTTATATCTTTTGCCCTACATCATTCTCTGGAGATTAGCTTGCTTTTTGGAAGTCTAGGGTCTTCTGCCAGTGTTCAGGTGTTCTATAGGGGTTGGTCATATGCAGATGCATTTTTGATGTATTTGTGGGCAGGAAGGTGATATGCCTATTTGACTCTTCTGCCACCTTGTGTGGGTCTCCCAAATAGACTTTAGAACAAAGTCCATGAAGAAAACAATGGACATTACATAATGATAAAAGGAAGAAGAAGGGTATATTAAACTCTTTAATATATGCACCCAATAGAGGAGTCCCCAAATATATAAACAAATAATAATAGAAATAAAGACAGAAATGGACAATAATACAATAATAGTAGGAGACTTTAACAATCTACTGACACCAATGGACAGATATTCCAGAAATAAAATCAATAATGCAATAGAGGACCAAAATGATACAATAGGCCATTTGGACTTAATTGATATCTACAGGACACTACATCTAAATACATATTCTTTTCAAGCACACAGGAAAAGTTCTCTAGGTGGACCACATTTGATGTCACAAAACAAGTCTCAACAAATTCAGTTGGATAGAAATTAAAGCAAGCATCTTTTCCAACCACAGTCATATGAAATTAGAAATCAATTTGCAAAAAGAAAAATGGGAAAAGAACATGTGGAACCTAAACAAAATACTACCCAAAAAATCCAATCAGTCAATTATGAACTCAAAGAGGAAATCAGAAAATACCTCAAGACAAATGACAATGAAAACATAGCCTTACAAAATGTATGGAGTGCGGAAAAGAAGTTTTAAGAGCGAAGTTCATAGCAAATAGGCCTTCCTCCAGAAGCATACAAACAAACAAAAACTCAAATAGAAAAATCTAACCTACCACCTAAAAGAATTGGGAAAAGAAGAACTAACAGAACCTGAATTCAGCAGAAGGAAGGAAATAATAACAATCAGTGAGGAGATAAATAAAATATATATTAATATTAAAAACAATAAAAATGATCAATGAAACTAAGAGCTGATTTTTAAAAAGGTAAAGCCAACAAACCTTTAGCCAGATTCATCAAGAAGAGAGAGAGAGAGGACCCAAATAAACAAAATAAGAAATGAAAGAGGAGAAGTAACAACCTCAGGAAAAAAAAATTATAAAAGAAAGTTATTAACAGTTATATGCCAACAAATTGGTCCACCTAGAAGAAACAGACAAGGTTCTAGAAATATAGAGCCTGCCAAAACTGAGTAAAGAAAAATTAGGTAATTTGAACAGGCCAATCACTAGAAGTGAAATAGAATTTGCAATAATAATAATAAAAACTCCATGTGAACAAAATTCCAGGATTGGACAACTTCTCCAGGGAATTTTACCAAACATACAAAGAATTTACAACTATCCTCCTCAAAATATTCCAAAAAATTGAAGAGAAAGGAACACTTCTAAATTCATTCTATAAAGTCACCAGCACCTTGATACCAAACTCAAAGACACCACATAAAAAGAGAAAGAAAGAAAAAAGAAAATTACAAGTCAATATCTTTGATGATTATAGATATAGAAATCCTCACAAAATGTCAGCAATCTAAATCCAACTATACATAAAAAAGGATCATACACCATGATCAAACTGGATTTATTCCTGGTCAAAAGTGTGGTTCAACTTATTCCTTATTGAGTTATGGTTGACAGTGTGTTTCTAGGAAAACTTTTTTAGGTTATCCAATTCATTGGTATACATCTGTTATAATGTTCTCTAAAATTATTTTTGTTTCTGTAAAGTCTATAGTAATGTCCTCACATTTACTTCTGATTTTAGTAATTTGAGTCTTCCTTTGTTTTTTCTGAGTTGAGCAAAGATTTGTTAATTTTGTTGATCTTTTCAAAAAGTCAACTTCTTAAAAAATATTTGGCTATGCTGGGTCTTAGTTGTGGCATGTGGGATCTTCTATCTTCATTGCAACGTGGAATCATTTTAGTTTAGGCATGAGGGATCTTTAGTTGTGGCATACGAACTCTTATTTGTGGCATGCAGGATCTAGTTTCATGACCAGGGGTCAAACCCAGGACCCAAGCACTGGGAGCACAGGATTTTAGCCAGTAGATCATCAGGGAAGTCCCAGAATCAACTTTTTACTTCATTGATTTTTCTCTCTAGTTTATCCTCTACTCTTTATTTTCTCTGCCCTAATCTTTAATTTTTTTTTTTTTCATTTTGCTACCTTTGAGTGCTCTTCATTTTTTTGTTTGTTTGTTTTGTTTTTCCTTAAGATACAGAGTTAGGTTATTAATTGGAGATCTTTCTTCTTTAACACAGATATTCACAAGTATAAAATTCCTTCTTAGCCTTGATTTTGCTGTGTCACATAAGCTTTAACATACTGTGTGTCTTATTTTTATCATGGTATTTCCTAATGTTCCTTATGATTTATTCTTTAATCCACATTTTTAGAGTCAGTTTTTTAATTTCCACATATTTGTGAATTTTCTAGTTTTCCTTCTTTTTTCTAGTTTCATTCCACTGTGATCAGAAAAGTAACTTTGTAGTATCTTTAAAGATCATTAAGGATGATTTGTCTTTTAAAAATTTGGCCTAACATAGGGTCTATTCCAAACAATGTACCATGTACACTTGAGAAGAATGTGTACTCTGCTGTTATTGAGTTGAGTGTTCTGTATATGTCTGTGTGGACTGCTATATCAGTAATCAAATTATGTTGCTGCCATCAGTGCCTATAGCCACCCCAGACTTTATATCCCAAGGAAATTCAGGATGGTTAAGAACAGGATACTGGTCTTAGACAGTTAAGGTGCACATCAACGGAATATTTTTAATGAGCCTATACTCTTGAACCTTGCCATACATAGAAAAGTGCTAAATTCATTAACTTGAGATGTCTGGGTTTTCTTTAATTAATCATCTTTTGAAGTTCTGACTACCTGATTTTTGTTGCAAAACTTCTATATGTCCTGTCTCCTCCCTTACCTCTTCAGAGCAGTCCCTCAAAGCTATATGAAAGGCTGTCTTCTAGAATTAAGTCCTCAGAAAGCCTTAAAACATAATTGCCAGCTTTTAGATTGTGCACTTTTTTCAGTTGACACCTGTTAAGTAAAACTGACTTGTAGTACTGTTTAGGTTATCTATTTTCTTTTGTCTGGTTCCATCTACTATTGAAAATGATTACTGAAGTATTCACCTATGACTGTGGAACTATTTTCCCTTCAATTCTGTGAATGTTTGCTTCATTATATTTTGAGGCTCATTTTTGTACATATATGTTTATAATTAGGTCTTGTTGAATTAACTTTTGTTTACTACATAATGTCTTTATCCTTTGTGAGTTTTAAAACTGAAGTCTATTTTGTCTGAATTAGTATAGCCTACCCAGCTTTCGTTTGGTTAATATTTACATGGAATATCTGTTTCCATCCTTTCATTTTCAGTTTTCTATCTTTATATCTAAAGTGAGTCTCTTGAAGACTGTATATTTGGATCATTTTTCTAATCCATTCAGCTATCTCTGCCTTTTGATCAGTTTGATCCATTTACATTTAAAATAACTACTTGTGAGGAGGAACTTCTTACTGTCACTTTGCTACTTTTGAAAAAGTCTTATAGGGTTTTTTGTGTTTTTTTTGGTCTCTATTATATATATATATATGGCTGTGTAATATTCCATTATATATATGTACCACAGCTTCTTTATCTATTCTTCTGTTGATGGACATCTAGGCTGCTTCCATGTCCTAATTATTATAAATAGTACTGCAGTGAACATTGTTCTAACAGTGCCTCCCACTCTAATAAACTTTATTCTCCTCTCATTCTGCCTCACATATGAAAATTATTTTCCAATCCACACATGGACCACAACAATAGGGGTTGGTTACAACATATGGTGCTCCACCATGCAGTGAAATGCTACATACCTAGTATAACTCATATTGAGGAAGAATATTTACTTTCATTGAACTAATACTAGTCATTATTTCAAAATACATTTTAAAACCAACAGCTTATTTTAAAAAAACACTGGACCTCCTCTGCTCCAATGGCAACCACTGCTGCCTGGAATCAGGCCACTTTATCAATTGAACGGGCAACTGATAGAGTTTGCCCATTCCCCAAACTCTTCCTTAACCCTCTAAGATTCACATCTACTTTGG
>NW_011478362.1:1775-2865 GCF_000754665.1 Bison bison bison | reverse complement strand
TTAGCAGCAGCAGCAACTGCCGTCTTTTCTATTCAGCTTTTTTTTTTTTTTTTTGTAATGACATGTTTTTAGTTCCCTTCTCACATATACTTTTCTGTATATTCTATAGATATTATCTCTGTGATGACCATGAGGAATTCATATAACATTCTAATGTTATTAACAATCTAATTTGGATGATACCAACTTAGCTTCAGTTGCATACAAAAACTCTACTCCCTAAAAGTTCTGTTTCCCCTTTATGTTAATATCACAAATTACATCTTTATATGTTGTATGTCCAATAATATATTTATAATATGTATTTTTAAAGTCTTTTTGGAAATAAAAACTGGAGTTGCTACCAAAATTAAAATAATATTGCCCGTGCATTTCTTTTATATTGCCCATGGATTTCTTTTTTGGATTATTACATCTTCATACTGCTGTGATTACCATATAGCATCTTTTCATTTCAAACTGAAGGACTGATTTTACCACTTCTTACAGGTCAGGTAGTATACAAATAAAGTCTGCTCTGCTCCTTCCAGTTCAAGGTGACAGGAATGTGGGGATTGGAAAATAGGATGCTACTATCTCAAGACCAAGACCACTGCCACACTAGAGAATGAGTAGGGCAATGGAATCTGAAAATGCCACAAAATTTTTGTGTCATTTTAAAGATGGCTTTTTCTTTCTTGAATGTTTGCTTGGTTCCTATGAATCCTTGATTTTTTTCAGAGTATCTACAAAATTAGTTCAGACAACTTGTTTGCTTTCTTCATGTTTCTTTCTATGGGAAAAGGAGAGCTTGGAACTTCCTAGTCTACCATTTTGTCAAAATACTGTTTTTTAATCTACTAAATTTGCAATGATAAAGAAATAATAAAATTTATTGAGAGTTTTGGCAAACTGGCACCATCATCGGTGTTGGTGACTGCTGGGACAGCAATCTCTATGTGTGTGTGTTAGTATATATATCTGTGTGTGTGTGTGTGCGCATAAGTATATATGTGTGCGTGTGTGTTTGTGTAATTAAGTACACAAATACAAACAGAGATTATATATGTATCTGAAGAGACCTAAAATACTAGTATCATCTGACTCCTGG
>NW_011478362.1:520-1545 GCF_000754665.1 Bison bison bison | reverse complement strand
GAAAGATGATACTGATGAACCTACCACAGGGCAGCAATGGAGACACGGAACAGAGACAACGAATGGCATGGTGCGGGGTGGGGGGAGGGAGAGAATGGGACAAATGGGAGAGTAACATGGAAATATATATGCTTGTTCAGTCACCAAGTTGTATCCAACTCTGTGATCCTATGGGCTGCAGCACGCCAGGCTTTGCTGTCCCTCATCATCTCCCAGAGTTTGCCCAAGTTCATGTCCATTGAATTGGTAATGACATCCAACCATCTCATCCTCTGTACGCTACTGTACATAAAATAGACAGCCAATGAGAATTTGCTGTATGACTCAGGGAACTCAAATGGGGACTCTGTAACAACCTAGAGGGGTGGGATGGGCTGGGAGGCGGGAGGTGGGAGGGAGGTTCATGAGGGAGAGGATGTAGGTATACCTATGGCTGATTCACGATGATGTGTGGCAGAAACCAACACAATATCATAAAGCAATTATCCGTCAATTTAAAATAAATAAATAAAATTTTAAAAAACAGAGAGAATATATGCCATCTAGCAACTGTCAGACTGCAGTCACTACCTACAGTGAAAGCTGGAGTACATATCAAAGGAATGGTTTCAGGAAGCCCAGACTCTTATATCTCTCCATACATAGAAAAGTGCTAAATTCCTTAACTTGGGTTATCTAGTTTTCTTTAATGATAACCTTTTGATATTCAGACTACCTGTCCTTTGTTACAAAACTTCTATATAACTTGGCTCCTCCCCTCACCTTCTCCAAGCAGTTCTCCAGGCTTAAATTCCTAAAAATTCCCACTGAATAAAACATAACTCTCAGCTTTTAGGTTGTTAATCTTTAAGTCAACAAGGCCATCTACCAGGCAATGTATTAATCGCTTTACAAATATTAACTCATTCAATTCTCATAGAGAGGAAGGGGCCTATCATTATCCTCGTTTTTCAACTGAAGAAACTGTAGCCCTTGGAAGGTTCTATCTTCCTAAGGTTCCACAGATGATAATTAGTAGAGGTGAG
>NW_011478362.1:0-420 GCF_000754665.1 Bison bison bison | reverse complement strand
CACAGCCATAGAAAGGAAGGCATTTGAGTCTGTTCTAATGAGGTGGATGAACTTAGAGCCTATTATATAGAGTGAAGTGAGTCAGAAAGAGAAAAACAAATATTGTATATTAATGCATACATATGGAATCTAGAAAGATGATACTGATGAACCTACTCACAGGGCAGCAATGGAGACACGGACACAGAGAACAAACGAATGGACATGGTGCGGGGGGTGGCGGGGAGGGAGAGAATGGGACAAATGGGAGAGTAACATGGAAATATATATGCTTGTTCAGTCACCAAGTTGTATCCAACTCTTTGTGATCCTATGGGCTGCAGCATGCCAGGCTTTGCTGTCCCTCATCATCTCCCAGAGTTTGCCCAAGTTAATGTCCATTGAATTGGTGATGACATCCAACCATCTCATCCCTGTCCC
>NW_011478361.1:14097-14957 GCF_000754665.1 Bison bison bison | reverse complement strand
GGCTGATGAAGCAGCCATAACATAGCCATAACATAACCTCACATAATGTAACGGTGATGTCATTCCAATATAGCCCCAGTGTAACAGCATCCAGGGCTTTTCAGGTGAAACTTATATATACTTATAGAACAAAAGTAGCCAGTGGTCAAGCGAGTACCTCATGACATGCATGTGCAGTGCTACAAGTGATCTCAGCTGATACATAGCTGTGCAAAGTCATTGTTTACAGAACATGGGGAGAGAGGGCATGAAAGTGTGATACAAGAGGGCCCAACTGGTACAATCTTGTTAATTTCCCCACACTCCACCCCTTCAGGATCCCTTGTCCCACAGATTATGCAGGGTTTGCCCTCTGCGACATCCTCCTAGCACACAATGCCACCACTTGAACCCACATCCCACAACAACAGAACAGACTACAAAAACAAACTGCTAGGCTGAAACCTAAACATACAATACAGAGTAAAACCCAATGCCATGTACTGCACAGGCCGGCTCAGTACTCCTGTAGTGGGTCTCCATAAGGCATTGCACTTCATGAATTTCTTGTGTCATGTGCTGTAATGCTACTGTAACATTTTATGATTATCTAGTATATACACAAAACATTCTGTAATCAGTAATACACACATGCCACCTTGTGTGGCAGTCAACAAATCAAAGACTATTTGATTCTGCAAAACTGTTTTCCCTGTGGGATGCATTACTTCGTCTAATAGGGTTAAGGCTTCAGTTCAGTTCAGTTGCTCAGTCATGTCTGACTCTTTGCCACCCCATGGACTGCAGCACACCAGGCTTCCCTGTCCATCTCCTATCCATCCAACTCCTGGAGTTTGCTCAAACTCATGTCCCTCAAATAG
>NW_011478361.1:9065-10963 GCF_000754665.1 Bison bison bison | reverse complement strand
GCAAGGGCAATAACTTGTGCCTCAATAACCTTAGCTACTCCTTGGAGCAAAAACAGCGCCCCAAAACAGTATCACTAGAGGGTCTTTTTTACTTGGTACCATGCATGGACTGTGTCCCGATTGGCAGGTCAGTGTGGGAGAGATACATGTATCAAGGCCGGAAGGTGGGGCGGGCCCCAAGTGTACTGTCAGGTCCACTTCCCATGTAAGTATGGCCACCCGTATGACCCATATACCCATAAGATGCCATGAGGGACAGGGGTTACACTATTAGCCTCTCTACAGCCCTGGTCAATGCTAACATTAGCAAAAAGAGATGGGGGGAGTGTCCATCCTGCCAGCTCAGTACCATCCCTTTTTTCCACACAAAGAGGTTCAATGTCCCATAATTCAGCACTCACAGCCAGCAACCTGGAAACCCCATCCCATAATACATGTTCTCCTTGGGGGCAAGGCATACTCCATCATTTCTGCACATCTTGTATGATCACATGCTTTGTCTCATTCCATTCACCCATCTTCTGCTCTCGCTGGAAGGTGCTGCATTTCCAGATCCAATTACCCATAGTCATAGGCTGAATGCTTAACGGGAGTCCTGTGGAGCTCCAACAGGGAGCTCAGTGCAGACCCACCATGCCAACATATTTTGTACTGTCTTGCAGGTGTGTGCCCAATCTACAATCATATCAGTCATGACACACTTGCAGGTGGAAAGACAAAGAGGTCAAATGCACCAGCATAGGCAATTCCTTTCCATCTAATAGAATACATGCAAGCTTGTGTCTTGCCAGTTCCTGGTACCTGAGGTTTACCTGGCTTTGTATACCACACATTGTTTACCTGACTGCTCATATCCAGTGGTTCTATATGAAGCATAACAGGATAACTCATAGTGAAAGGTTGTTGCTGAACCATGAAAGACACCAGGATTCTTGGCCTCTGGAAGAGAAGAATTCAAACCGGAGCCAGAGACAAGGCTTGATCGCTCAGAGCTTTTGTGTAATAAAGTTTTATTAAACTATAGAAGAGATAGAGGAAGCTTCTGACATAAACATCAGAAGGGGGCAGAAAGAGCGCCCCGCTTCTAGTCTTTCAGTCAAGTCAAAGTCATTAAGTCGTGTCCGACTGAACCCCTCAAGGTTCCTCTGTCCATGGGATTCTCCAGGCAAGAATACTGGAGTGGGTTGCCATTTCCTTCTCCAATGGTGATTAGCTTAAGTCAGGTTTAAATTCCTTATGAGTTTACCGATGGCATTTTGTTGATGCTGATCACCACAATTCTTTCTCTCAACTACCATACTACAATGTCCTGTAATTTTTTTTTTTTTTTTTAAGGAGGCGGGTGTTTAAAAATGGACTCATTTGTTGGTTTTTTAAGACAATTCCACATAATGTTACTAGTGGGCTAATGATGGAATTCAGCTTGACACCTCCCACCCCCGCCAGGCCACTCTTCAAAGCAAGCTGCTTTATAGAACTTTCCCAACTGTGCGAGAATTTTGGAGTTAACTGCTAGTCTTTAGCTGGATGTTATATAGCTACTAGCAGTCTGCTAATTAAAGAAAGGAAATGTCTCAAAACTCAGAGAATGGCACCAGGCCCCTCACCCACAAGATGCACTGAGATAACCTTGGCACCAGGTGAGTCATCCTGGAGCATAAATTGATTGACATGAACCTTGAAGAAAGGCAGATTTCCATACAAATGTATAGGTTCATTAACATAGATTAGGAGAACAATGTATGAGTATAACATACCAGTTTGTCAAGTTGGTTCTGAGCCTTTAGGCGGAATCAACCTGAAAACAGAGTCTGGGGTAAATACATAGCACATTAACATAGCTTAAGACAAACATTTCCATAAGAAAAATGCATTGGTTAGCTCAAGGTTTGAGAAAA
>NW_011478361.1:4377-7032 GCF_000754665.1 Bison bison bison | reverse complement strand
TTCCCCCCGGGCGGGCATAGTGGCCATAAGACAGCCCCTCTCCTGGCTGATACAGCAACCATAACATAACCATAACATAGCCATAATATAGTCATGACATAACCTTACATAATGTAACCCTGATGCTGCCCCAATGTAGCCTCAATGCAGCAGTAGCCAGAGCTTTTCAGGCGAAGCTTATATATACTTACAGTTCAAAAGTAGCATGTGGCCAAGCGGGTACCTCGTGACATGCATGTGCTGTGCTATAACCATGCATAGCCATTGTTTATAGAACATGGAGTGAGATGGCATGAGAGCATGGGGGAAGAGAGCCTGACTAGCACCATCTTGTCAATTTCCCCACACCCTCCTTTCCTCACCTCTGGCTACTTGGCACTATTGCCCAGGCTGGTGAGTCCAGCCACCCGAAGCAGGTCTCATAGTGTTCCTCTCAGATAAGACATCTAAAATAGTCAAAGGTATATAATTGAACAGTAGAACTGTGGTAATAAGAAATGGAGGGAGAGAGATATGGGGAGTTTTTGTTCAATGGATATAAAGTTACAGTTACACAAGAAGAGTAATTTCCAGAGAACTGCTGAACAACTCAGTGCCTTTAGTTATTATTATAAGTATACAATAAGTGATGGTATACTTAAAAAATTAAGAGGGTAAATCATGTTAACTGTAACACAAAAAAGGACACAAAGAAATTTTTGGAGGTGATAGATATGTTTATTACCTGGATTTTGGTGATAATAACAAAAATATATACACATTCAAACTCATCAAATTGTATACATTAATTATGTGCAGCTTCTGTGTACACATTATACCTCAATAAAATGTAAAAATTAAAATTAAAAAAGAAGAATGAGAAGCCATTGAATTTGGTGTTCAAGGGTTCTTAGAAAAAGCAGTTATATAGCGAGGGCAGGCAAGCAGATTCAGTAGGATGAGTAATGAAAGGGATATAAAAGCTGTTAACATTGAGATGATCACGTATTTTAATATCAAGTGTTTTTGGAAAGTTTTGTGAATTTTCAGGTTCATTCTGTCTCTCTCTCAGCATTTTATATTGATGAAGATATTAACACATAATTTAGTGTATAGCTAAACTGTGATGCAAGGAAAATAGAGGAGAAGCTACTGGATCATTTATAAACCCCTTAATTCTAATTCAGTTGGTTCATGAAGCCATTTTTAACTTCTTTTAGTCTTTACAAATTGCATGTACCTGAGAATACTTGAAAGTTTTCAGTGATTCTAAATAGATCCTTAGAGAATAATGTCTGGCAGCTATTTGAGGGATAGAGGAGCAGTAGAGATTTGTGTGTTTCTCTGTGTGGGTGGGAATGCTGTGTGGAAATATTCTGATAAAAGGAAACTACAAAAGCCCCTAAGGGGGGGTTTCATTCCCCAACTCAAACTTACCCATCTGAAAGGGAATTTTTTTTAAAAAATTAGTTAATTGGAAAGAAAAGTGAGTTAATTTTAAGATTGCTAATAGACCACTGCTACTACATGGGCATCCTTTGTCATTTAATAGCATGTTCTAAAGACAGTTGACATAATAAGCAAGACTTAAGGAGAAAATGGAGAAAGAATTTAATGCATAAATCAAAAAACACTTGATGGGAAGTTAAATTGCCTAGAATTCCTCTTGGTAGCTTATTTTTCACTGATTCATGATAATTTTTTCATTCTCATCAGAAATTGCAAAATAAAAGCATGAAAGAATTTTCAAATACTGAGAAGGGTCTTTTTCTGTAAGATTTCCTACTGGTTATTTCCTGTTATTGTCTTCATTTTGCTGATGGAGAATACTAATGTGTTTGATTTAACTGTGTGCTTCTCTTGTGACAATTAAGTAAATTGTATTATCCAGCCTAGACTAATATAATAACTCTAAAATATGCTAACCATATTTGCTTCCAGTTATGAAAATGTAGTCAAATATATGCTTGCTTTGAGTCTTCATTAATTATGTCTTAGAGATATAGAGACAGGATAAGCACAGTAACTTGACATACTATAATATTTCAAAAAACTAAAAACTTGAAACTCAGAGTCCTTTATAACACAGCTTTTGATTCAATAGACTTAGAGTCTTCTAAATGTCTTAGAAGAAAAAAATGTCTTTAAATTCAGGCTTATATTTTTTTATTTCAAAAAACAATCAAAACCACTTTAAAATATTCTAGGAAAAAAACTGCAAGTAAAAATAAGGGTTATTTTTTAGAACACAGTAAAAAGCAGGGTTAGCCAAAGTCATGAAACAGTGCTAGTGATCTTTTAGGAGTTTCAAGTCCATCTTTTGATTCTAGGAAAGTAGGCACTTCCCTAATACAGAGCTTCTGACTTACCTCTAATTTCCACCTTCTACTTCCCACCTTTGCCTCTTCCATTTCCTTTGTCTTTCCATGTATGGAGATAAAGTGAAAGGAGATGTGGTTGGGATTGATAAAGAAAAAATTAACAGGATTCACCTACCCTTATGTTTGTGCTCAGTTGCTCAATCATGTCAGACTCTTTGTGACCTCAGGGACTGTAGCTAACCAGGATCCTCTTTCCATGGAATTTTCCAGGCAAGAATACAGGAGCAGGTTGCCATTTCCTACTCCAGAGGATCTTCCCAACACGGTTGAATCCAATCTCTTGCATCATCTCCTG
>NW_011478361.1:914-1388 GCF_000754665.1 Bison bison bison | reverse complement strand
CACCATTCCCTTCTGGCTTGTAGAGTTTCTATTGAGAAATCAGCTGATAACCTTATGGGAGTTCCCTTGTATGTTATCTGTCATTTTTCCCTTGGTGCTTTTAATATTTTATGTTTAATTTTTGTCATTTTGATTACTATGTGTCTTGGTGTGTCCCTTCCTGGGTTTATTCTGACTAGGATAAACTCTGTGCTTCCTTGACTTGGTTGACTATTTCTTCTCTGATGTCAAGGAAGTTTTCAACTATTTTATCATCTCTTCAAATATTTTGGGTCCTTTCTCTCTCTCTTCTCCTTCTGGGACACCTGTAATGCAAATGTTGGTGTGTTAAAAGTTGTTCCACAGGTCTCTTAGGCTGTCTTCATTTGGTTTTTCATTCTTTTTTCTATATTTTGTTCTGCAGCAGTGATTTCCACCTTTTTGTCCTCCAGGTCATTTATCCATTCTTCTTTCGAGTGATTCTGCTATTGATTC
>NW_011478361.1:0-423 GCF_000754665.1 Bison bison bison | reverse complement strand
ACTGGCAGGTAAGTCTGGTTCAGTCTCCTGTGGAGTCACTGCTCCTTTCCCCTGGTTTTTGTGAGCACAAGATTTTATGCCTTCCAAGAGTGGAGTCTTTGTTTCCCTTAGTCCTGTGGAAGGTCTGTAATCAAACACTGATGGCCTTCAAAGTCATATTACCTGGGGATTCCTAGTCCCTTTGCTGGATCTCCAGGCTGGGAAGCCTGACGTGAGGCTCAGAATCTTTACAACATTGAGAGACATTCTTTGGTATTATTGTTTTCCAGTTTGTGAGTCACCTACCAGGTGGGTATGGGATTTGGTTTTACTGTAACTGTGTCCCTCCTACTGTCTTATTGTGGCTTTTTCTTTTTCTTTGGACTTGAAGTATCTTTTTTTTTTTTTTTTTTTGGGGGGGGGAAGGTTCCAGTGTCCTCCTGT
>NW_011478360.1:7366-12907 GCF_000754665.1 Bison bison bison | reverse complement strand
AGGGGTGGTGAATGTATGTTTTTGAAATATCTATCACCACATTCTCTCAGGCAACACCCAGCATATCATTCAAGATATATCTGAATGGGTGTGTGTGTTTGTGTATGTAGGAAAGAGAGAGAGAGAGAGAAGTGTTGCAGGGAATAAGCACTTTGGTTTGAATATCTGTCACCCCCCAACATTTATTTACTTCATTCAGCACTTGCCGTTGAAATCCCAATTCCCAGTGTAATGGTGTTAAGTGCTAGAACCTTCTCAGACTCTTCAAAAAGCAGAAGAAAAGAACACTGCCAAACTCATTTTATGAGGCCAACAAGGTTCTGATATCAAAACCAGACAAGAAATATCTCTGATAAACAGAGGGACAAAAATCCTCAACAAAGTATTAAAAAACATAATTCAATCATGCATCCAAAGGATCATGCATGATGATCAAGTGAGATTTGTTCCAAAGGATGCAAGGATGGTTCAATATTCACAGATTAATCAATGTGATACACCAAGTAAACAAAATGAAAATGAAAATCATATCCTCTCAGTAGATGTAGAAAAAACATTTGAAAACATTAACATCCATTTCTGATTTTAAAAACCTCTATAAAGTAGATATAGAGGGATTATATCTCAATATAATAAAGACCATATGACAAACTCACAGCTAACCTCCTACTCAACAGCAAAAAGCTGAATATTTTTTTTCTGAGATCAGATGCAAGACAAAGATGCCTAATCACCACTTTTATTCAACATAGTTTTGGTATTCCTAGCCAAAACAATCCAGCAAGGAAAAAAAATAAGGACACACAAATCTGAAAGGAAAAGGCAAAACTGATGCTATTTGGAGATTTCATAATATTATATATAGAAAACCCTAAAGTCCCCACCAAAATCTGTTAGAACTAATACACTCAGTGAAGTCGCAAGATACAAACTTTATATACAAAAATCAGTTGCATTTTGATACAAATTGCCATAAGGAAAAATTAAGAAAACGATTCTATTTACAGTTGAACAAAAAACTGATAAATTATTAGGAACAAATTTAACCAAAGAGGTGATAGTCCTGTACAATGAAACTCTAAGACACTGATGAAAGATAGTGGATTTTGTTATCAAAATTCCAAAGGAAATTTTCACAGACATGGAACAAACAATCTAAATTTTGTATGGAACCACAAAGGACCCTGAATAGCCAAAGCAATCTTGAGAAAGAAGAACAATATTGGAGGTGCCATGTTTCCTGATTTAAAACTATATTTCAAAGCTCTATTAAGCAAAACAGTATAGTGCTGGTATAAAAATGGGTGCAGAAATCAACAGAATAGAATAGAGAGCCCAGAAATAAACCCAAATACATACAGTTAATTAATTTTTGACAGAGGAACTAGGAATATGCAATGCCGAAAGGACATTCTCTTCAATAAATGGTGTTGGGAAAACTGGACAGCTACATGCAAAAAATAAAACTGGACCACTCTCTCGTAGTATTCACAGAAATTAATTCAAAATGGATCAAAGACTTAATCATAAGTCCTGCAGCCATAAAAATCCTGGAAGAAAAAGTTATAGACATCAGTTTTGGTGGTGGCTTTTTGGATTAGGCAACAAGAGCAAAACTAACTAAGTGGGATGACATACAACTAAAAAGCTTCTGCACAACAAAGGACACCATCAGCAAAATGAGGAACTTAGCAGGCAGTCCAGTGGTCAGGACTCAGTGCTTTCACTGCCACGGCCCAGATGAAATCTCTGTTTGGGGAACTAAGATCCAGTAGGGCATGCAGGTTGGTAAATATATAAATAGAGGGCAAAAATATTGTGGTGAAAAATATTTTTTTTAAAAAATGGAAAGACAATCTATAGTATCAGAGAAAATATTTGCAAAATATATTTCTGATATGGGTTAATATGTGGAATACATAAAGAACTCATACAACTCAATAGCAAAAGAATACAGTCTCATTTAAAAATGGGCAGAGGACCTGAATAGACATTTTTTCAAAGAAAACATACAGTTGTTCATGAAAAGGTACATGAAAAGATATACAACATTACTAATCATCAGGAAAATGCAAATCAAAACCACAATGAGATATCACCTCAGAGTTGTTTTTATCAAAAAGACAAGAAATAACGAGAATTTTTGAGACTGTGGCGAGAAGAGAAACCTTGTGCACAGTTGGGGGAAAGATAAGTTGGTGCAGCCACCATGGAAAACAGTATTAAGGTTCCACAATAGAAACTCAGACCTAAAAATAAAACTGCCATGTGAGTTAGTAATTTCACTTTGGGGTATTTATCTGAAGAAAATAAAAACACTAACTTAAAAAGATATGTGCAACCCAATGTTCATTGCAGAATTCTTTAAAATAGCCAAACAACATTAAGCCTTTTTTGATGGATGAATGGATAAATAAAATTTGCTATGTACATATATCCAGCCATAAAAAAGAAGAAAATCTTGCCATTTGCAACATGGATGGAACTTGAGGGCCTTATGCTAAATGAACTAAGTCAGATAGAGAAAGAAAAATACCATTTAATCTTATTTACATGTGCATTATTAAAAATTAAAAAAAAAAACAGAAAAATGAATTCAGAGATGCAAAGAACAGTTTGGTGGTTTCCAGAGGGTCAATGTGGTCAAAATGGGATGGGTGAAGGTAGCCAAAAGATACAAACTTCCAGGTCTAAAATTAATGTCATGAGGATGTAATGTACAGCATGGTGGCTACAGTTAACCCTGTATTTTATACTTGAGAGTAGGTAGGAAAATACATCTTAAAGTTTTCATCATAAGAAAAAAAATTGTAACTACATGTTGTGATGAATATTACTATACATGTGTTGATTATTTACCAATATGTACAAATACGTAAATACTATGTTGTACACTTAGGACTAGTACAATGTTACAAGAATTACATCTCAGAAATTTTAACAATCAAGGTTGGAATATGTGAATTAAATTAGTTCCATCCTTACCTCATTTAGGTTTCTCTGGTGGCTCAAATGGTAAAGAATCTGACTGCAATGTGGAAGACTGATTTTGATACCTGGGGTCAGGATGATCCCCTGGAGAAGGGAATGGCAACCCATTCCAGTATTCTTGCCTGGAGAATTCCATGGACAGAGGAACTTGGCAGGCTATACAGTCCACGGAGTCGCAAAGGGTCAGACACGACTGAGTGACTAACATTTTGACTTAATGTCATTTTTGTGGACCCAAATTAAACTTAGATTACTAAAATATCACTTAGATTTTAAAATATCAAATCTCACTGCATCCTACAGGGATTGAGACAGACACACAGAAACATACAGTGAGTCACCTGCACACGAAATATAGGCTTCCTCCTTCAGAGAGCATGAAGTGTAATTCCAAGGGTCAGAGGGACACGGCCAGAGAGAGGTGTCAGTTTTCCAACAGTGGATTCTATCCACCCACTGGGGTCTAGAACCTTCTCTGATACCAACAGAAGAGTTGAGTGTTCCACTGTCCCCACAGCCAAGCTGTCTGCAGATCATGGACACAGTGATGTCTTCCATGGGGCTGCAGCAGACACTGCCCCAGGTCCCATTGTAGAAAACTTCCAGCCACCCAGCACACTGCTGGTCCTCGCTCACCATCCTGAGGGCCAGGAACTCTAAGGTTGAAAGGGGAGGAGACAGGACACAATAAAAACTTTGCTGGATGTTCTAGGTTTTTATTTCTTCTAGAAATAGTGAACATTCATCTCTGACCTTTTTCAAGAGATACCCACTAGACGACAAGACTGACATCACCTCCCTTTTAACTGACTTTGTCCATTTGTGTCTGTCTTTCTATTTCTACCACAATGGTGTAGTGGAAATGAACTGAGAGGAAGACCAAACTTCGCGGGTGCTAGTGAGGGAGGGAAGCTGAATCCTGCTTCCTGACAAAATCTTTAGAGTATGTCAAAGGGATGTGATGTGGATACTGGGGAGATAGGCAGAATAATTAACCCCAGAATGTCCACATCCCAATCTCTGCAACTTGTGAATCTGTTACCATATCTGACAAGAGGGATTTACAAATGTGATTAAGGTAAGGACCGTGGGATGGTGAGTTTAAGCTAGAATATTGTATTAACAATGTGAGCCTAGTCTAACCACATCCTTAGACCCATTGTCTTTAAAAGTAAAATACTTTTTTTTAGCTCTGGTTAGAGAGATGTGACTCTGGATAATGGTTGAAGACAGGCAGCATTGCTGATCTGAAAATGGATGAAGGGGGCTATGAACCAAAGAGTGTAGGCATTTTCTAGAAGCTTGAAAAGACAAGAAACAGATTTGCCCCTAAAGCCACAAAAGTGATGCAGCACTGCTAAAAGCTTGATCCCAGCCCAGTGAGATCCATGCTGGACATCTAAGCTACAGAAGTAAGGCAATAAACACATATTGTTTTAAACCACTAGTTGGTATGTTGTTACCTAAGCAAATGAAACTAGTACTGTGGGTTTAAATTTTTTGTATGTAACTGGAGAGAGAGCCCTACTTTCAAGAAAACCTGTGAGAAAAGGCTCTGCCAGGAAACACTGCTGAAAAGAAAGGACCAGAACCTCAGCTGCTGCAGAAGGAAGTGAAAGCACCTCATCTTCATATCTTCTGGAAAGACAGGCTCCATGGAAGGAAGCCTCCTTCTCTGGTCCTTTCAGCATCTCTCCCTCAGGGCTCAGACCCCCGTCCCCCAGGGCCCCACCCCTCCCCAGCCTGTGGACAGTGTGCAGCGCGGACCTGAGCAGATGACCCCGGCGTCCTGCTTGTGTCTGCAGTTGTGCTGCCCCCAGCCCCGGGAAGGGCACCTCCACACGTGGGACTCCTTTCCTATGCAGTTCAGGTCGTCCAGCCAGATGGGCCCTGATCCTGCCCCAGAGTGAGCAGACCCCGTGGCATTGAGGGCTTCTCCACAGCCCAGCTACCTGCACACCACGCGGGCATCGGCCAGGTCCCAGCCATCATCACAGATGGTGCCCCAGGAGCCCTGGTCAAGAATTTCCACTCTCCCGGCGCAGAGAACTCCTCCGTCCACCAGGCGGAGCTGTCTGCTGTCTGAGGAAGGAGAAATGGGACAATCGGGCGGTGACCCCAGGGGTTGAGAAGGGTCTTCTGTCCTGTGGGACCCTTACCTGGGCAGTAGGGGACGCTCTCCTCTGAGGCCGTAGAGCCTGCTGGTTCAGATACGGAGTTGTTGCACTTCGGCAGCACCTGGGTGTGATTTCCTGCAGAAACAGCAATGATCGGAAGTCTGGAAGGGTTGAATAATAAGAAACTGTTAAAGGAAATAATGACCTAGTGATGGAGCCTAAGATGAAAGTTGTGACCCAGTAGTAAAGTTATCATAATCTTAGTGTTCACCTTCTCCAAGGAGAGTTCTGCTTCTGACAGTACCACAATTTCTGTTTTAACCCAAGTGTTGCTGTAAGAATGAGTTAAGTAAGATGTTTTGTCGCTAAATCTATCCCTGAGCTGTGCTTAGTCACTCAGTCTTGTCTGACTCTTTGCAACCCTATGGACTGT
>NW_011478360.1:6326-7012 GCF_000754665.1 Bison bison bison | reverse complement strand
TTTTTTTTTTTTTAAGAGTAGAATCTAGGTCATTTTAATCTGAACCCACTGTTAACTCCAAAAACATCAAATACACGTGCTTGCCTCCAAGATATTCACAATTTCTGTTTTAACCCAAGTGTTGCTGTAAGAATGAGTTAAGTAAGATGTTTTGTAGCTAAATCTATCCCTGAGCTGTGCTTAGTCACTCAGTCTTGTCTGACTCTTTGCAACCCTATGGACTGTAGCCCTCCAGGCCCCTCTGTCCATGCTGATTCTCCAGGCAAGAATACTGGAGTGGGTTGCCACACCCTCCTCTAGGGGATCTTCCAAACCCAGGGATGTAACCCACGTCTCCAGCTTTGATGCTTTACCATCTAATCCACCAGGAAGCCCAAATATACACCTAAGTAGAAGCAAAACAAAATTCTTTCTGAAGGAGTTCTACAATTTCTTCAATATCTATCTTTAAAACAAACACATATAAAATAGATCTCATGAAAAACAGAAAGGAAAAAGGAGATACTGGAAAGAATTTCCCAGGGTTTTCAGCTGCTAGAGTTATCTGACAGAGAATTTAAATAGCCATGATTAAAGTGCTTGTGGAATTAAGCACTTTTTGTGGAGAAACACTGGGCTGGAAAATGCACGAGCTGGAATCAAGATTGCCAGGAGAAATGTCAATCACCTCAGATATGCAGATGACA
>NW_011478360.1:4524-6226 GCF_000754665.1 Bison bison bison | reverse complement strand
TGCAGTCCAAGGGACTCTCAAGAGTCTTCTTCAACACCACAGTTCAAAAGCATCAATTCTTCAGCACTCAGCCTTCGTTATTGTCCATCTCTCACATTCATACATGACTACTGGAAAAACTATAGCTTTGACTAGACAGGTCTTTGTTGGCAAACCAATGTCTCTGCTTTTTAATATGCTGTCTAGGTTGGTCATAGCTTTTCTTGCAAGAAGTAAGCATCTTTTAATTTCATGGCTACAATCACCATCTGCAGTGATTTTGGAGCCCCCAAAAATAAAGTCTGTCACTGTTTCCACTGTTTCCCCATCTATTTGCCATGACATGATGGGACCGGATGTCATGATCTTTGTTTTTTGAATGTTGAGTTTTAAGCCAACTATTTCACTCTCCTCTTTCACTTTCATCAAGAGGCTCTTCAGTTCCTGTTCACTTTCTGCCTTAAGGGTAGTGTCATTAGCATATCTGAGGTTTGTGATATTTCTCTTTGCAATCTTGATTCCAACTTGTGATTCATCCAGCCCATCATTTCGCATGATGTACTCTGCATATAAGTTAAATAAGCAGGGTGACAATATATAGCCTTGACATTCACCTTTCCCAATTTGGAAACAGTCTGTTGTTCCATGTCCAGTTCTAACTGTAGCTTCTTGACCTGCATCCAGATTTCCCAGGAGGTAGGTAAGATGGTCTGGTATTCCCAACTCTTGAAGAATTTTCCACAGTTTGTTGTGATCCACATAGTCAAAGGTTTGGTGTAGTTAATAATGCAGAAGTAGATGTTTTTCTGGAACTCTCTTGCTTTTTCTGTGATCCAACGGATGTTAGCAATGTGATCATTATGAAAAGGCAAAATTTAGTAGCTGAAGGAAAATATATATATACTTCATTTTGCTTATGACTCTGGGTCATTAATCAGAAAAAGACTCAGTTTGGCAGTCTTTCAGTCGGGCCTTTCAGTGCTGCAATTAGATGTTACCTGGAGCTGAAGTCATTTAAAGATTTGACTGAACCCTGGTTCTGTAAGGAAATTCCCAGAAGTGTCCTAAAGGTAAAGGAACATCATGTCTTCAACTTAATTCAGAAAGATTTTGCATACTCAGGAAGAAACGGGGCAGAAGGGGAACAGAGAAGGAAGGACACAGAGAGAGAGAGAGATTAAAGAAAATGTTTATACTAACATTGAGAAATCCAGGTAAATGTCAACAGGGAATTTTTATATTATTTTCCCAACACTTTTATAAGTCTCAATTACATCAAAATTTTAAAAAAAAATTAAAAGATGAAAACAAGTCAAAGATAATTCATTGCCAGGACACTTTCACAAAAATACTCATAACATAAAAAATTAAATACCTAGGGAAAACTTAGTACAAGACAGGCAAAATCTCTGAGAGAAATTCAAGATCTAACTGAATGGGGGGATGTATTATGTCAATGATTTGGGGAGCTCAAAAAGATACAAGCATCTGAATGCAGAGTTCCAAAGAATAGCAAGACGAGATAAGAAACCATTCCTCAGTGATCAATGCAAAGAAATAGAGGAAAACAACAGAATGGTAAAGACTAGAGATCTCTTCAAGAAAATTAGAGATACCAAGGGAACATTTCATGCAAAGATGAGCTTGATAAAGGACAGAAATGGTATGGACCTAACAGAAGCAGAAGATATTAAGAAGAGGTGGCAGGAATACACAGAAAAAC
>NW_011478360.1:4112-4329 GCF_000754665.1 Bison bison bison | reverse complement strand
ATTGCCAACATCTGCTGGATCATCGAAAAAGCAAGAGAGTTCCAGAAAAACATCTATTTCTGCTTTATTGACTGTGCCAAAGCCTTTTACTGTGTAGATCATAATAAACTGTGGAAAATTCTGAAAGAGATGGGAATACCAGACCACCTGACCTGCCTCTTGTTAAACCTATATGCAGGTCAGGAAGCAACAGTTAGAACTGGACATGGAACAACAG
>NW_011478360.1:2084-2356 GCF_000754665.1 Bison bison bison | reverse complement strand
GAGAAAATACTTGAGGAGATAATAGTTGAAAACTTCCCTAAAATGGGGAAGGAAATTATCACCCAAGTCCAAGAAACCCAGAGAGTCCCAAATAGGATAAACCCAAGGTGAAACACCCCAAGATACATATTAATCAAGTTAACAAAGATCAAATATTAAAAGCAGCAAGGGAAAAACAACAAATAACACATAAGGGAATTTCCATAAGGATAACAGCTGATCTTTCAATAGAAACTCTTCAAGCCAGGAGGGAATGGCAAGACATACTTAAA
>NW_011478360.1:524-1260 GCF_000754665.1 Bison bison bison | reverse complement strand
GAACAATGAGAGGATCGAAATTTCACCACGAAATACCTAACTTTCGAAGTCCATTTTCCCTCCCTCTCTGCTACTGGGGACATATCACTCCAGGAGCATCCTGAGTACCAGTAGCCCTTCCCTCTCTCTTACCTGAGCAGATCACAGAGGCAGTGTTGCCATGGGAACAGTCAGGACCACCCAGGGCAGTCACAGGACAACTCCACAGGAAGGACTCAGCCCCTGAGCAGTGAAATTGGGCTGTTAGGATCTGATCACCTCCTTTCACCAAGTGTGGTCCTCTGGGGCTGGAGATGGCGACTCCACAGCCGAGCTGATGACAGACAACATTGGCATTGGCCAGACTCCAGTGGGAGGCACAGAGCGCTCTCCATTGTCCAGAATTGTTCATCTCCACCTGCCCCTCCCACTGAGAGGAGCCATTTGTCATGAGCCTTCTGAGTATGCTGGTAGAAGAAGACAGAGTTTCAGCAAAATCACATGACTTTCTCACTTGAACAGGGTGTTCACAGATGTGAAAGGCCTGACCTGCATCTCACCTGAACAGACAACCTGAGCAGCTCCACTGTGGTGACAAGTGCCCCTTGAACAGGGCACTCTGGGGCAGACTGAGAGCTCAGGCTCCTCCCCCTCACACCTGAACTCTTCAGCCCAGACCCAGGCACTGGACTCTCTGAAGAGCTCATGTCCCAGGACAGACACAGCCTTGCCACACCCCAGCTCTGCACAGATGACC
>NW_011478360.1:0-424 GCF_000754665.1 Bison bison bison | reverse complement strand
TTTTAATTTTATTTTATTTTTAAACTTTACATAATTGTATTAGTTCTGCCAAATATCAAAATGAATCCGATTTTCACGAGCAGGTTTCTAAAGAGAAATCCAGGAGGATTACAAGGTCAGTTTGGAATGGTTGAATCCCAAGAACATACACTTTGAAACTGGTTAGAAATGTGAATTCCTTGGTCTAGGAGCCTGGAAACTACAGAGCCCAATTCAGATCATTGGAATGGCTGAATACTGGAAACACATCTTTTAGCATTGGTTGGAGAAGTTAATTTCTCATTTAGCAGCCTAGGACCTATATACAGATCCAAGGACACTGTATAATATTCAGGCACTTAAACTTGAACATAGAGATATGCAGACCAGAAGCCACTGAGAGGAATGTGGGCTATAAGATTAGAGACTTAGCATCCAGACAAGC
>NW_011478359.1:9201-9888 GCF_000754665.1 Bison bison bison | reverse complement strand
ACTGAGGAGAACCAAGCCGGGGGTGGGCTTTGCAACTGGGGCTGCAGACAAACTATAGACAAGTCTTGGCACCCTCAGAGACTCTGGATCCCCCTTTGCCTAAAGAGGGAGACAAGAACCATCACACCACACACAGTATAGACTTATTGAGATCATGAAGGGAGAGCCTGGGGCCCCTGAGTTCTCCCAGTTGGCAGGAGAATCAGGGGAGAGAAGAACAAACTAAATGACACCACCAGGAAGCCCACAGGAAAATCCCAAAGGTGGGACACTTTCTGCAGGTTAACTGGGCTGGTCTCTTCTACAGGATTATGTCATGAAAATGAGGGATCACACTCGATTCAAGAGATTTAAGGGACATAAAGCAACCAGATGCAACAAGTGTGCTCGAAATTGAATGCTGGTTTTCATAAAACCAGCAATAAAGGACATTTTGGGACCAACTAGAGAAATCTGATGGCACCCCACTCCAGTACTCTTGCCTGGAAAATCCCATGGATGGAGGAGCCTGGTGGGCTCAGTCCATGGGGTCGCTAAGAGTCAGACACAACTCAGCGACTTCCCTTTCACTTTTCACTTTCATGCATTGGAGAAGGAAATGGCAACCCACTCCAGTGTTCTTGCCTGGAAAATCCCAGGGACGGGGGAGCCTGGTGGGCTGCCGTTTATGGGGTTGTACAGAGTCGG
>NW_011478359.1:4549-6000 GCF_000754665.1 Bison bison bison | reverse complement strand
GAGCGGCTCTTGCTGTTCGTGAGAATGTCTTGCAGCCGCTCCTGCAGCTTATCTGCCCGTTTCCGCTCTAGGTGCAGCTGCCGTTTGAGGTCCTTGAGCTGTGGGGAAAGGTGGAAAGAAGGGGGCTGTGGGCCCACAGGTGGGGCACCACAGGGCAGGAGTGGGCCACGCGTGAACACCTCCCAAGCATGTGCTGTCATACCGCAGCACTGCCCTTCTTCTCCAGGATTCGCTGCCCATCCACGGTGTCCTTCACTTCCTGTGGGAGAGAGACAGCATGGCTGCGGGTGCCAGCATGGCTGCCTGTGGTGTGCTCCCTCCCTGTCCCACCACTGCATGCTGATCCCCAGGGTGTTTCAAGGGCTCAGGAGGGACCAGGGACCTGCTTCAGGCTGTTGATGGTCTTCAGGTGACAGTCCCGCTCCTCCTGAGCCTGTCGGAGCTGCTCCTGCACACCCTGTAGCTCCTCCTCCTTGCTCTGCAAAGCAGAAGGCAGCTCAGGCCAAGGCCTGGGAAACCTCAGTCCTCCCACCAGAGAGGAATGCTGTCATACAGTAGGTACCTTCAGCTCCCTGGTGTGCTGCTCCTGACACTGCCTGAGGGCTTCCTCTTGTTCCTGTTGCTGCTGCTGCAGAGATTCCTACAAGACAAGTCCCAGGTCTGACCACAGCCCCCCAGAGAACATCACGCCCAGTGAGGAGGGTAAGGGATTGCAGTGGGCCCCTGAGTGTGCAGAGAAGACACTCCCACAGGGAACACTGGATGCAGAAGTGTCACATCAAGGACCAACATCTGCATTTACATCTTATTTAATAAAACATAACATAGCACTACTGCACGCCAGGAATGTTGTGCATGCTAAGTCGCTTCAGTAGTGTCCAACTCTTTGTAACCCCATGGACTCTAGCCCACCAGGCTACTCTGTCCATTCTCCAGGCAAGAATACTGGAGTAGGTTGCCATTTCCTCCTCCAGGGGATCTTCCTGACTCAGGGATCAAACCCACATCTTTTTCGTCTCCTGCATTGGCAGGCAGGTTTTTTACCATTAGCACCACCCGGGACTTTATATATATTACCTCATTTTATAGAACCCTCCCATAGTACCTAGACAGCAAGTATTATTGTTATCATTTTTTTATGGATGTTGAAAACCGGCCACAGAGAAGTAAATAACTTGCACAAGGCCACACAGCTATAATAGAAAGCAGCCTAGCCAGGATTCAAACCCAGGCAAACAACTGGCTCCAGCTTGTATGTTCTTTACTGCCATGTGACACAGCCTCTTATGTACTATCATCAGTTTTCCAAAAACTGGTAGTAAAAGTTGTGGTTGGAACAAAAGTAGAATGATTGTATTATAATAAATTCCTGACAGAAGCACAATGGAAGAAGGAAGAGGTGCCTTTTCAAATCTGCACCGCTGACATTCTGCCCTACTGATTGATGACCA
>NW_011478359.1:0-432 GCF_000754665.1 Bison bison bison | reverse complement strand
TGGGCAGCTGGTCGGCAGCAAAAATGTGACCTCCACCCAGCTCCTCTGGCTCCAAAGCCCAACATATGCCCCCAATCTATTGACTGATGGCCACATCATAGAATAGCTAGGCTGGGAGTCCTGGAAAGCAGGATCATAATTAGCTGCCTCACCACTGGGTCTCAAGTCCCTAAGAGCCAGCAGTCTATAAATGCTTGGATGGATGGATGGACAGATGAATGAACAAGCAGAGCTGGGAGGACACAGAAGGATGGGATGGGACCTGCCAAGCACAAGACACAGAGGGACATTAGCCCATATCATATTGAAAGCATATCTGTGACATAAATGTGTGTCTCTGCATTTCACAGATGATGAAATTGGGCTTTGAGGAAATACTCTGCCCCTCTATCCTACTAACGGAAGCATGGCAGGCAGGGAGTGGGTGAAGGC
>NW_011478358.1:4546-5661 GCF_000754665.1 Bison bison bison | reverse complement strand
GTCTCTTGCCTTGGCAGGCGAGTTCTCTACCACAAGCGCCCCTGGAGAAGGAAATGGCAACTCACTCCGTATTCTTGCCTGGGAAATCCCATAGGGATTGGACAGAGGAGCCTGGTGGGCTACAGTCCTTGGGGTCGCAAAGAGCACACACGCATGCACGTCGGCCAATTCCCGCCCCTACCCTGGAAAAATCCCCACAGAGCACGACCTGAACTTCAATTCACAAGTGAAATAAATACCACAACAGTTGTCATTTTAAATCTCTATGTTTTGGGGCGGTTTCTCACAAAGCAATATGTGACTGAGAAAACTTAAGCTAGAAATCAATAACCAGAAAAATTAGGAAACTTTCATGCTTGGAAATTACCATTAAATTATTATGAGAATATTTTAAAATAATAATCAAATTACAAATTAATGTATCATAACTTGTGCTTAGAAACAGATAGCCTTAAAAGGTATGCACAATTAATAAGAAATGCTAAAAATTAATAGTTAAGCATCCATCTTAAAAACAGAAAACAGAGAAAGAATAGTAAAGTAAATCCAAAGAAAATGGAAGGAATAATACAGGCACAAACTATTTGCCAAATGAGCAGTGTCCTTCAAAGAGATCACTTTTGTAAGTTTGCTTGAATAATGCTGCTTCGGTCCAGAGGCTTTTAACTTCTCTTTCAGAAATAACTGCAGAAACAGTTTGTAAGTTGCACTTTGTTGGTAACCCAACATGGAATGACCCGCTCCGTCCCTCCATGCCCTTCACTGGACTTGGCTTTAAAGCACTCCCAAAATTTGAATCCAAAAAATCTCCAAAACATAAGGATATATGACTACTGAACTTGGCAAAATGTATCCAAGGCACAGAGGCCAATTCCAAGAGTTTCAAAAATTACTCACAGCTGTGTCATTGTAATAAGTGAATGACACTCCACATATGAAAAAAAAAAGAGTACAGCTCAAGGACTTTTCGTGAAGTCACCACCTCGGCAAACATCACGTTCAGTGACTTTTAGTGAAGTCACCGCATGGGCGGCCACCACCACGGCTGACTTTAGGACTCAGCAGCACAGCACCCCAGGCCCCTCAGCCGTCATCCTCCTCCTGTCCCCCAGCTC
>NW_011478358.1:562-1263 GCF_000754665.1 Bison bison bison | reverse complement strand
GGCTCAGAGCGGATTGTCTGGCCGCCCACCCCCCGCCCCAGACAATCCGCTCTGAGCCTGCCTCCAGTGGTCAGACTCCTTTCCCTGAATGCCTTTAAAAGATGCTGAGCTAAACCGAACACGCACACGTCTCCACCATGTCTGTGTGCATTCAGGATGAAGCTAACCCACCGTGTATGCGGTCGTGTCCAGCTCTGCGACCCCACGGACCTGCCAGGCTCTTCTGTCCTTGGAATTTTCCAGGCAGGAATTAGAGTGGGTTGCCATTTCCTACTCCAGTGGATCTTCCCGACCCAAGGATCAAAGCCGTGTCTCTTGCATTGCCTGCATTGGCAGGTGGATCCGTGGTCGCTGGGAAGCCCAACGCACTGCATCCTTAGGCTACAAGCAAGCGGACTGCCGAGGGTGACAGAAGGTCACCTCTGCCCCGTGTCATTCACGTAACCAGCCAGCCCGGCCCCCAGCGAGTCTCTGGTATAAAACCTCAGTGGTGCCGGGTGGCCCAGATTAAAGCTTCCTTCTCCCTGGCTCCCACTCTAAGAATTCTGGTGAGTTTCATGTCTGTCTTACTGGTCAACCTCCTTCTGCCTCCTAGCAGAGGAAACCCTTGTTTGTTGTAACTGGAGACTGTGGTTTATGCACGTAGGGTAAAGTGCATCAGCTGCTCTTCAAAAAGTGGCTCGTCCCGCTTTATAAACAGA
>NW_011478358.1:0-462 GCF_000754665.1 Bison bison bison | reverse complement strand
ATAAACAGAGAGGAACATGCTGGGGGACCTCCTCTGCACACTCGCCACGGTGCCCACCAGCTCCCCCCACACATGCCATCTCCATGGGGGTGGGGAGTCTGCTCGCCTGGCCTGTCTGCTGCCTGGGCACTGCGTGGCCTACAGATGACCTCACCGCGCCCCGTCAAGGCTGAAGAACAGGCACACTCAGTGGTCACCCCCAGGGCAGTGAACCATTGCCACTCTAGAAACTAAGAAAGTAAAATCCAGGCTCCCAGGGGAAAGCTGAGTCCGATGCTCTGATTTCAGGGAGGGAAAACTCTGCACTGCCCCCAGCTCCGTGCTCAGCCCAAGAGCCAGCCGACTGGAGCCACCCTCCCATGCAGCTGCTGTTCACCCAGGGGCACTCACCTCGCCCAGGCCCCTCCCAGTGGGTCTCCACCCACCAGCAGAGACCTCGTGTCCTTTCCCCAGTCTGCAGGT
>NW_011478357.1:17468-19636 GCF_000754665.1 Bison bison bison | reverse complement strand
GCAAGAAAGGAAAAGGGAGGTCCAAGGAAGGGAGGCAGGCCCCTCCCCCAGGGGCAGGGAGAAGGAGATGAGAACCCCTGATAAACTTCCCAGTCCACACATGTCCTGCAGAGGGGAGAGAAGAATGAGGCAGAGGATGGGAGTGCCCTGTGCTGTGCCCCCACTGTCTATAATCAGGGCATTTTGCTCCTGACACCCACCCAGGAAAGCCTAGGACAGGTAGATAGCACATCGCAAAGTCACCTCGTATGTGTGCAGACTTCACACCATCTTACTGAGTGTTCCGCACTGACATTTAAGTATGAAAACACAGCTGAGGGAGGCGGGTAGCATTATCCGGCCCATCCCGTGATGCTTGCAGAGCAGAGAAAAAGAAACTAAGCCCAAAGGGGTCAGAACATGGGTTCAGTGGGAAAGGGCAGGGGTGGGATCCTGGCCTCTAGGCTCAGATGACATCTCGAGCACATGCAAGCATGGGGCCTGACATGTTTTCCTTCAAGCACCTGCTGTCTGCCTTTCGGTAGAACACAAACATTAACAAAACTCTTGACACCGGGGCAAATGGTCTCAAGTCCTTACGAGATTTTAGGAAACAGAAAAAACTAAAAGGAACTGGGGTGTCCAGGAGCATCAAGATTTCAGCCAGTGATATCCGAGTTTCATTAAAACTCCACAACCAAAAGATGGAGATGTGTTGATCTTAATCTCACAGTCCATGCATAATTAAAAAGCTTTAAAAGCATAACCACTGAGCATCATATTTTATCAGAATCTCTCAGGATTAGGTAATTAATTGTGAGAAACATTTCTAAAGACCAGTGGGAATTCTTCCCACACGTGGAGAGAACATTTTCCCCTCGGAGTTCTCCTTTTCCTGATTTTTATTTCACACTGAATTAGAGCAGTCAGAGACCAACAAGGCCCATGCAGGACTATTAAGGGCAGACTTGGATTCTGACTCTGTGAGCCCAGGGCTTGCAGTAAATCCGACAGCATCACACAATGGCCAGCTCCAGGGGGCCTGCCCATCCTGGGCTCTCTCCCCTGCCATCGGGGGCTGCTCAGTGGAAACCACAGCCATTAATTTAAGGACTCCAAGGAGACACCGAGAAGAACACTGATCACAAGGCACGTGTGTCACTGATCAACCTTCCATGGGAGAAGGAGACCTACCAGCTAGTGATTCCAACATCGCCCCTCAGCTATCAGCCATTAAGTGTGAAATAAGGTGAGTTTGCTTCCCAAGTGGCATTAGTGGTAAAGAACCCGCCTGCCAAGGCAGGAGACGGCAGGAAATGCCGGTTTGATCCCTGGGTGGGGAAGATCGCCTGGAAGAGGAAATGGCCACCCACTCCAGCATTCTTCCTGGAGAATCCCATGGACAGAGGAGCCTACAGTCCACAGGGTCACAAAGAGTCAGACATGACTGAAGCAAGTGACCACGCATGCAAGGTGAGTTTGCAACGACAAAAAGTGACACCCGTAGCTGTCTCTTGAGCAGTCCAATGAAGGGACACTGCATTGCTATTTGCAGCAACTCACTAATGTCTGCGCAAGTGCTCTGGAGGCCCTCTTGAGCACAGGCCAAGCTGACCTCACCCAGAGTCCGCCACCCCCCCACAATGCCCCCACGCCTCGTGTCTGGGGGAATGGCAGTAGCAACAGTCTTGCAACCACTACCCACACACTCTGGATGCCCCCTAAACCTGTTGTTCAGCCTTCTCACTGATCGTCAGGGGCCTCCCAGCCCTGCAGGAATTCCTCTCCTGCTGATTCTAGGTCTGTGGTCCATTGCCCCACCGTGGAATCTTCAGGGCCATGTGTCCACCATGCCAGCCTCTCCCACTTCTGGCTGGCTGCCAGCACCAGGTCCTGGGCCCTGGTCCTGGCTAGCAAGTGGCAAGCAGGGCCACCCAGCAGTGTCACTTCCAGGCTGAGCACAGAGCCTCCTTCTCTACCCACGCGGGGCTGGGCTGGGCCTGCTGCCTGGCAGGAGGGCAGGGCCCACAGCCTGCGCTCCTGGGTGAGTTCAGGGAGCAGACCCGCCCACCTCTGCCGTGATTGGGGGCATGAGGGATTCTCCTGCTATGAATCCCAGAGGTGGTGTTTGGCTTGCTTTGCTGGCTTGTTTTCTGTTTGTTTGTTTGTTTGTTTGTTTTAGTAATCTT
>NW_011478357.1:15152-16961 GCF_000754665.1 Bison bison bison | reverse complement strand
TCCGAAGACCTCACACAAGAGGGCTTTGTAAAGTCCACCACAAGCTGTGGGCAATTTTCTGGGAGATTTCCTGTTCTGACCAAGATTTCCCATCAGGTAAATCAGACAAGTAACCAACAACCACATCCAAAGAACTACAAATCCATGGTCTGAATAAGAGCATACAGAAGTGAACATGACTCTAAATCCACTGAACTCCAGGCCATGCAACTGTCTTTAAAACTATCAGTCCAGCCAGAATGAGGCTCCATGGGCATGTCTACCACCAAGATGCAGCCTGCTAATGACTGAAGTACTGGATCCAGGTACTTCATCGACTTCAGCATTTGAAGAACTCAATCAAGAATGTACACTCAGAGTGGCTCCATAAGCTTTGCAAAATATTGTGATCAAAATGTGTATATGGGGGGGCAGTTAGTAACAGTGCAAGAGGCATCAGAAATACTGTCTTGCTGATAAAAATGTGGTGTGAAGTATGTCCTCTACCTGCATCTGAGTCCTGGGTGAGGGCTGTCCACTAGAAGCTGTGGCCATCGTGGACCCCACAGGCTTGATCTACCGATGGATGACAAGTACTGAACTCGGGCAGGGGACATGGGAACTTAGGTATACAGGTCAGCACACACACTGCTCACCAAGCATTGAATAAATCACAAGTTTAGTCAAAGATAAAGGTACATTCCATGGGAACTATTACTTAGAATTTAATTTTAGGGAATCTGGAAAGATTGGAGTGACCAGGATGATCTGGGAAGAATTCTTCTTTATGGGAACATCTTTCCTGTGGAAAGTATACATATTCAAAAACCACTCCATGGATCTCCACAATTTTGTCATGACAATGTTTCTTCCCATGTGAGCCATTTCTCCAGTCAACTCCCTGTCTCCTTGAGAATCCACCTGCCAATGCAGAAGATGCAGGAGGCATGGGTTCAATCCCTGGGTTGCGAAGATCCACTGGAAGAGGGCATGGCAAACCATTCCAGTATTCTTGTCTGGGAGATCTCATGGACAGGGAAGCCTGGTGGGCTACAGTCCATGGGGTCACAAAGAGACATGACTGAGCGACTAAACAACACACACACATACTCACCTGACTGCCTCGACAATAGAGGTACAGATGTCTCATTAGATAGCAAAACAGGTAATGACTTAAAGTTTCATTATTGAAAAATTATTGGCCAAAAAATCTTTGCTGTACCACTATAGTAGTAGTAATGTTAGTTGCTCAGTTGTGTCCGACTCTATGTGACCCCCATGGACTGTAGCCCGCCAGGCTCCTCTCTCCATGGGATTCTCCAGGCAAGAATTCTGGAGTGGGCTGCCATTTCCTCCTCCAGGGGATCTTCCCAACCCAGGGATCAAACCCACGTCTCTTACATTTTCTGCATTGGCAGACAGGTTCTTTACCACTAGTGCCACCTGGGAAGCCCACTATACCTCATGTATATAATGTCAATGATCAAAATGGAAATAATATAAACAGTAGCAACTGGAAAATACAACCATCTCTGTAACACTGGTAACCATGAACCTTTCGTAAAAATTTGGACAATCCAGCCCTTTGTTCATAAGCTTACATATTAGGAGCTTTGCAAAATCACTAAGACGTGCATGAAAGTACAAATTCTTAACAGAATCTCCCTTTCTGAGTTCTCAAAGAAACCTTTAGTTTCTGGGTAACCAACTCTGAAGTGAAAGTGTTAGTCATTCAGTAATGTCCAACTCTTTGCAAACCCGTGGACTGTAGGCTGCCAGGCTCCTCTGTCCATGGAATTCTCCAGGCAAGAATACTGGAGTGGGTTGCCA
>NW_011478357.1:13433-15052 GCF_000754665.1 Bison bison bison | reverse complement strand
CTCCCCATGGGCCTGACAGTTTCATTCCCTGCTTTGGACCACTGTCCTTGTGCTGACGTGCACAGAGACCTAGAAACATGAGAACTTCTCGTCGGGGGTCAGAGAGAGCACAGAAACAATGAACCAACACCGAAGCATTTGTCCAGGCCTGCATCAGACCTGAGAGGGTCCCCACTGAACAGCTTTGGCCTCTTCTGTGTCTTTCTACAAGGTAAGACCCCCTGCTGCCCGAGTCAAGGTCACTACTACTTCATGGAGCTGGAGACAGGGCTACCCAGGAAGAACACTCATTTTACTTTAAATCCTGAAAGCACTGACTTACTGGACCAGATGTATACCACCTGCCACCGGGTGCAGCCACTAGTCCATGGAAGCACCTCCCGGGTTGGGGGCTTTCCTAGAGGCTGATTAAATTCTGGTATTCTCATCTTCACTTTCATGTCTGTGTCCTTCTTTAGAAGCCACAGGCGAATTGGCACATGAATTTTTAAATATGTGATGTCTACAATTATCTACTGCAAGGAGATCCATCCAGTCCATCCTAATGGAAATCATTACTGAATATTCTTTGGAAGGACTGTGTTGAAGCTGAAACTCCAATACTTTGGCCACCTGATACAAAGAACTGACTCATTTAAAAAGACCTTGATGCTGGGAAAGATTGAAGGCAGGAGGAGAAGGGGACGACAGAGGATGAGATGATTGGATGGCATCACCAACTCAATGGACATGAGTTTGAGTAAACTCTGGGAGTTGGTGATAGACAGGGAGATCTGGTGTGCTGCAGTCCATGGGGTCACAAGGAGTCGGACACAACTGAGCGACTGAACTGAATTGAACTGAACTGGATGTCTACAAGCCAATCTGAAGCACACTCTTTACCGAGTTACACAACCTTGGAGCTCATGGGTGAACGGCTGTCAGGTGAGGAGGGGGCACGCCTCCAGCTCGGTGACACTGATGCAGAGAGAAGGTTCCAGGGTGATGTTCATATCTGCACAGACATCCTCTCCAGGGAGAGCAGGAAGCCTGCGCTTCCTACATAGGCATATGAAGACAATAACTCACAAGTGAATAGCTCAATAGTTCTCAACACTACTGGAGGAGAATGGACCACACATTCATGCTTTTGGGTGCTGACAATTCCAGACGAGAAAAAGAGGTGTGTACCTGCTATGTGACTAGATTTTGAAAAGTGAAAGTGTCACTCACTCAGTCTTGTCCAACTCTTTGCATCCCATGGACTGTAGCCCTCCAGGCTCCTCTGTCCATGGGATTCTCCAGGCAAGAATAGTGGAGTGGGTTGCCATTTTTTCTCTAGGGGATCTTCCCGACCTGGGGATCAAACCTGGGTCTCCTGCATTGCAGGTGGATTCTTTACCATCTGAGCCAGCAGGGAAGCCACTGGTTTTTTAAAATTACAAGATAAAGAATAATGGTAGTTTCAACAGCAACATCTGTGGTTCACTAGTCCCAGGCGCTGTTCTACGAATTGTAAGCATGAGTCCCTAGTTCCTGAGGGAACCTAGATGGTCTTCATGCTTGTCTTGCAGATAAGAAAACAGACCCAAAGATGTCAAATCTCATTCCAGTTCATGGCACTTTTGTGTGGTGAAGCT
>NW_011478357.1:11318-11892 GCF_000754665.1 Bison bison bison | reverse complement strand
AGCTGTGACCACAGGAACCATACCCCTGGCCCCCACGTACCTTCATACAGCCAGTTGCTGAGGCCGTTGTAAATCATGCCTTCCTTCCCAGTGGAGACCACGTGGATGGCCTTCTTCCTGACATGCGTGAAGTAGTAGATATTGTTTTCAAAGATAAATGTCTAATTGGAAAGAGAAAAAAGCACAGCATTAATCAATGAAGTGGTTACAAGCAGGGTGTTCTTAAAACCCCAAACCAGCCATTTGGTGTGCATTTTCCCAGTGCATTTATTTGACAGGGGTCTCAGGATCCCTTGGGACTCACCCACCTCCAACACTATCTACACTGAGGGTCAATCAGAACCTCAGACTACACACAATTCACCCAATGCTGTCATTTACCACAACTAGACAATCGGTCAGTTACCCTTGGGGGTGTTAACATCAAGTTGCATTGACTGTCTTAGCAACTGTATTGTCCCCAGCAGTTATGAATGGGGGTAAGGGGTGCTGGGAAACTGGAACTGAGACTTATTCACTCAACGTTTACTAAAACCTACTGAGTGGACCTCTCTGGTAGCTCAGTCAGTAAAGA
>NW_011478357.1:8602-11218 GCF_000754665.1 Bison bison bison | reverse complement strand
CGATGTGGCATCTGACTGCCAACAAGCCTATGGGCTGTGGAGTGCCTTAGAATTTATGTAAGTTCTGCTTCTCAGAACTAACATCTTTGAGTGAGTCAGGCACTCTGCAAATGCTTTCAGGGTATTTTTCCTCCTAGTCTTGCCCCCTATCGTTTTTTAAAAGCAGCATTTGGAGGTGAAGCAGTTAAGTCACAGATTAGAAAGAGGCAGGCTTCAGAGTTTACCTTCCCATTATTAAAAAGGAGCTGAGACTCCTTGCCGGCTCCAGGAGTCTAAGCATCAGCATACATAACCTTCCAGGGAACAGCACTCAGCAGACTGAGCTGTACATCCGTGACAGATTTAGAATATTGGGGCCCTGTTATCACACCAACATAATTCCCTGTAAATTCCCTAAAGAAACATTTCTTCTCAACCAATTTGCTCAAGCAAAAGCTTACCTTGAATTGCAAGGCAATGAGTTTTTTTGTTTTTTGTTTTTTTTTCCTTAGGAAGATATTTAAAAAGATATTCTCAATTTCCTGATGATGGATTTTTAAAGATTATTCCCAGAGTGGGTCGAGGCTATTCCAACTGGGAAGAGTCTCCAGTGCCCTCTCTCTGTGGGCCATGGGGTTATTGCCCTGACCCCTCTGCCACTCACAGGGCTGCTTGTCGCAGGACAGCAGAAGCACGGTGGACACTATTTGTTTCATCCAGTGACACCCTCGTGTGAGCCCAATAAAACCCCAAGGTCGATTCTCCTGGGCCCCGGAATGAAGCTCAGAACCAGAATCGTGGGTGCTCTGAGAAGTGGTGGCCACAATGGGATAAACATGGGGCTTCCAGAGAGACCACACAGAGAGGGACAGTCCTGATGGGCGTTCCAGCATTCAGCCAGGAAGTCAGCTGCCCAGAATCAGGACCATGGTGGCCTCTGGAAAGGGGCTTGGTGGAGGGAGCACCTTCTGAGATGAGGAAATGTTCTGTGTCTTTTTAAGTATTTCCTTTCAAAAATTATTTTATTATTACTATTTATTTTTATTTTTGGGTCTGTCACATGGCATGCAGGATCTCAGTTCTCCAACCAGGGACTGAACCTGCAACCCCTGCAGGGCAGTGTGGATCCTTAACCACTGGACCACCAGGGAAGTACCACGTTCTACGTCTTGATGGGTTTGCACAGTGCAAATGTTAGTAAGCCCATCAAACCATGGCCTTGTAACTGTGCGTTTAACTGTTGACAACTTCCGTCTTGATTAAAAAAAAATGGAAACCAAGTCACATAATCTTGAGCTTCAGTGGCTTCAGTGACATTACAGTGGGAAGTGGGACTGAGGGTACATGTCTCTGTGATTTATCCTTCAGGATATAAAAGCCCCTGCAATGCAGAGGCCAGATTAAGGAACACACAGGACGGATGAAACATGACATTTTCTGGGCTTGGTCACGCCCAGGTATCCCAGAACCCCCCGGTCCAGCCCAGCACGGTGAACTCCTGCTGTGATCATGGGTTCTCAGGAGGGAAGGCTGAGATGAGCACCAGCTGTCTGTCAGCCTGGCACCCATCCATACCTGTATTTCCAGGGGGGACAGTCCTGCAGCTGAATAATGACATCCCCCAGGGCATTGCCCCTGACCGTGTGCCAACTTGGGCAGATGACCTACCTTCACTGCGCCCGTGCTGGGAAATGTCTGTGACACATTCATCTCAGAATGCACTCGCAAGGGCGCCATGGACAGTGTCCGTGACCTCACAAAATTCACGTGGAACCTAAATCCCCACGGTGATGGTGTCTGGAGGCAGGGCCTTTGGAGCCTCCATGATGCGATGAGTGCTCCACCAGCAGGATGAAGGGGCCAGAGCTTGCGCCCTCCCTCCTTCTGCCCCCACCCCCCTTCCCCATCCTGTGAGGACACAGGGAGAAGGTAACCACCTGCAAGCCAGGAAGACAGCCCTCACCTGACACCAGCGTTGCTGGAGCCCTGATCTTGGACTTCTAGCCTCCAAAACCATGTGAAATAGAAGGTGCTCAAGCTACCCAGGCTGTGGTGTCCTACTGGTATTACAGCAGCCTGGACTATGGCAGGCGACATGAGGTGCTAACAGGCACGAAAGCACTTAGCATGGTGCCAGGCAGCTAACAGCAATCAATACATGACTGTTACCATCACAGCAAAGTTCTCATCAGTACGGAGACAGATGACAAATGCTTCAGAGAGATTCAGTACGCCCACCGCCAGAGTCCCCTGGCACCCAGTGGTAGGAAACATCCAGGGAGGTGGATAGATGCATGCAGGCTAGCACATCACTCTGACCCATGGAGTTTACCCTCTGACATCTTCCCCAGGCAGAACCAGGTGCTCCACATCTCAGAAAGTGATCAGGGGGCCTTGGTGTCTGGACCCTGCCTGTTCCGGAGTCACCCCAAACACAGCACAGGCTGTCAGGTGCCCAACACACCTGGCCACCAGGTGAGAGACCAACACTGCAGGCTCCCGCCAGCTACCTGCTGCTCCCCGGGGCTCCACAGTCCCTCTGGAATTTAGCAGAAGCTTCAGAAAATGGAGCTTAATTGACACAGAGTCCACATCACCACCATGAACCCCTATGAAGCAGTGGCAGCTGTGACCACA
>NW_011478357.1:4381-6061 GCF_000754665.1 Bison bison bison | reverse complement strand
CAAGCATAAGAAACAGCGCAGATATTGACATTTTAAATGGAATTATGGCAAAAGGGCAGTTCCTACAGATGGTTCCCACAGAAGGATGGAGCTGAAAACTCAAGTATCGGCTTCCTGCTCAGGCCTCCTGCTTCTTAAACACTCACTTCAACCAGAAATGAGCTTGAAAACTTTCAGACACAAGTACACATCCTCGTTTAATTTCTGCAGCTGTTCTTACGAGTTTGCCGAAGGGTAAAGATGTATTATGAAATTTTAACTTCTCTTTATGAGTTCTAAGCTTAACACTGCATTTTTTAATCAAGTCATACCATAGGCAATTAATATTCTGAATAAGTAAAATTTGCTATGGTAGACATTAAATCCATTTTCACGTTGGCTGCATTTTTAATGAAAGGAAAACAAAAGAGAACAAGTTGTAAGGAACAACGCATTTTGCTTTAAAGATGTTCATGTTTACAACGTGAGTCTGGATTCTACACAGCTCAGTCCTCTCTAGGCCCCGCAAGGACACCTGCACCCCATGCTCAGGGAGTACCACAGAACTTCTGCGGGACTGGGCCAGGGCTGGACTCCCAGAGGTCCCTTTATCTGTCACTGGAGATAAAGGCACGGGCTTCCTGGGTGGCTCAGTGGTAAGGAATCCACCTGCCAATGCAGGAGACGTGAGTTCAATCCCTGGGTCGGGACAATGCCCTGGAGGAGGACATGGCAACCCACTCCAGTCTTCTTGCCTGGGAAATTCCATGGACAGAGGAGCCTGGCAGGCTACTGTCCATGGGGTTGCAAAGAGTCAGACACAACTGAAGTGACTAAACAATAATGAGATAAATTCAGAGCCCAGTCTTAGGGTGGGCGTGAGACTGAGTGAGCTGACAACTTCAAACACTGAGGATAGTGCCCAGCACAGTCAGGGCTCAATAACACACCTGCTAGTCTTGTTGTGGTTACTCTCATCATGACAAAGTTTTATTCTGCCTGGGGAGATTAGGAGAGAATTCCTGGTGGAAGTGACCAGGTAGAACACCCACATGTTCACAGGGTGGTTACAAGAAAGCCCAGAGACACATGGAGCCAAAGGGGGAGCTTGTCATCTCAGGATGCCAGGGATGGGATAATCACCATAACTGTGTACAGTTTAGCTATTGGTCCTAGAAAATCAAGACCCAAAGGGAGCCATACTGCACAGCTCAGGGCTTGACTAAAAGGCTGCAGCACAGCTCCAGTGGAATGATAAAACAAAAGGGACGCTGGACTTGAAATAGAAACTTAAATTCGAGCTGAGACTACTAGACATCCAGTTCTGAGTCCATTAGTTAACCTTGTCCTTGTAACTTAATCTCATGTCCTTCACCACAAAACATGAGGTGGACTCGATGATCCCTAATATTTCCTCCATATTTAACCCTGTTGAGTCCCAAAGGTATCTAAGATCTGGAGAAGACATTCAGCAAATTAATTAGTGATGCCACTACCAAACTTGTAATTGAAAGGAGACTATTTATCCTGAAGGGGAAATTCAACATTCACGGTGAACCCAACACATTACTATTAAGGTGAAAACAGATTCTCTGGATTCCAGCTAAAACCCCCAAATATCACTCATCCTGGGTTTCTTTAATTGACACGGCACAGCAACTGCCCCTCTCAAGAACACATTCCTGGGAGTGGTCACGATCT
>NW_011478357.1:0-477 GCF_000754665.1 Bison bison bison | reverse complement strand
CCCAGGTAGCGGTGGGACATGGCAAAATTCACACAATTGTTCTCCATTTGGACTTCTGCACCTGTGAAATACAAATAATCAAACCTGCTGTGTCTGCCTTGTGGTGGTGTTGGGAGGATAAAAGGAGACAATTGTGCTGCAGAAAAACTTGAGGGTTTTAAAGCATATTTAAAGGAAATGCACTATTAGCATAATAACTATCATCAACCCGTCCAGTCCTTGCTGCTAGGATACTGATCAAATAACAGAGTCCTTTCAGCTTTTCACTGTCAACACTGCCCACCCAAGCCTTTCCTGCAGAAATCAGTGCAACACATTGCGTCACATTTCGACACAGCAAAATAACATAGGATTTAATGCCAAAGAGCAGAGTTCAGTGCCAAGAAAGTCTTGCACACCATATAAAACCATCCTTCTTACTAGAAAGTACTCACATTGCTCATCCTTTCAAATGTCAACCAAAATCTAGGAAAAGCA
>NW_011478356.1:27307-28188 GCF_000754665.1 Bison bison bison | reverse complement strand
TGTTGTGATCTCTCCAGTTTCATCTCTAATTTTATTGATTTGATTTTTCTCCCTTGGTTTCTTGATGAGTCTGGCTAATGGTTTGTCAATTTCATTTATCCTCTCAAAGAACCAGCTTTTGGCTTTGTTGGTTTTTGCTACGGTCTCTTTTGTTTCTTTTCCATTTATTTCTGTCCTAATTTTTAAGATTTCTTTCCTTCTACTAACCCTGGGGTTCTTCATTTCTTCCTTTTCTAGTTGCTTTAGGTGTAGAGTTAGGTTATTTATTTGACTTTTTTCTTGTTTCTTGAGGTGTGCCTGTATTGCTATGAACTTTCCCCTTAGGACTGCTTTTACAGTGTCCCACAGATTGTGGGTTGTTGTGTTTTCATTTTCATTCATCTCTATGCATTTTGATTTCTTTTTTGATTTCTTCTGTAATTTGTTGGTTATTCAGCAGCGTGTTGTTCAGCCTCCATATGTTGTAATTTTTAATAGTTTTTCTCCTGTAATTGAGATCTAATCTTACTGAATTGTGGTCAGAAAAGATGCTTGGAATGATTTTAATTTTTTTTTAAATTTACCACGGGTAGATTTATGGCCCAGGATGTGATCTATCCTGGAGAAGGTTCCGTGTGCACTTGAGAAAAAGGTGAAATTCATTGTTTTGGGGTTAAATGTCCTACAGATATCAATTAGGTCTAACTGGTCTATTGTATCATTTAAAGTTTGTGTTTCCTTGTTAATTTTCTGTTTAGTTGATCTATCCATAGGGGTGAGTGGGGTATTAAATTCTCCCACTATTATTGTGTTCTTGTTAATTTCCCCTTTCATACTTGTTAGCATTTGTCTTACATATTGCGGTGCTCCTATGTTGGGTGCATATATATTTATAATTGTTC
>NW_011478356.1:22918-23776 GCF_000754665.1 Bison bison bison | reverse complement strand
TCAAATGTTCTTTTGATGAAATTGTGGTGGAGAAAGTGGTCTCCCTGTCCTATACCTCCCCCATCTTAGGACCGCCGCCCTAATACAGTGTTTTAATGTACAGAGTGATAGCGAGCCAGCTAGACAGATGGACTGAGCTTGATTGAAAAGAGGTGTAATATAATACATAATGCCTTAAAATGGACTTGAGCCTAGCAGCTTAGTACTTAGGGGCACAGTGCTAAACCGTGGAGTTATGCTAAACAAAACGTGAAAGTTACAGAACAAATTTGAGTTTCAGGGTCTAGATCTGACCTCTCCTCTAACTCTGCATTCCACACCTCAGGAAGTAATTTGCTTACCCATTCCCAAAGTCCTTTTTGGCTTGTACATTTGGAACTTAAACTTATCTTGCCTGAAGGATTAGTTTTAGGCCTAGCAGACTATATTCTCCTTACTCTGAAGTTATTGTCATTTTCATTATGTACAAACAGTAGGAAAATAAGGAGATAGACATAATTAAAAAGAAAGAAAACTAAAACATAAATTTCACCTCATGCTATCACTGAAAGATTCAGGTCAGTTCAGTCACTCAGTCATGTCCAATTCTTTCTCACCCCATGGACTGCAGCATGCCAGGCTTCTCTGTCCTTCACTGTCTTCTGGAGCTTGCTCAAACTCATGTCCATAAAGTCTGTGATGACATCAAAACATCTCATCCTCTGTCATCCCCTTGTCCTCCTGCTTTCAATCTTTCCCAGCATCAGGGTCTTTTCCAAGGAGTCAGTTCTTCGCATCAGGTGGCCAAAGGATTGGAGCTTCAGCTTCAGCATCAGTCCTTCCAATGAATACTCAGGACTGATTTCCTTTGGGTTGGAC
>NW_011478356.1:16058-20453 GCF_000754665.1 Bison bison bison | reverse complement strand
AGGAAATCCCATTTGTGAAACTGTCTGTGTCTATACTAGAAAGCTGATGTTTGTCCAGCTGGGGCCATGAGTAGAGGAAGCGCATCAATAACATAAGGTCATGTCAAGATGTAACCAGTACAGATGGGTAGAGTCATGCAGCTGCTCACTGGATATTTTGAAATTTTGAGGGGGGAAATTCTAACTCAATTCTTAGGTTGTAGGAGAATTCAAATTTGAATAGACAACTTAATGAGATCAAATCTTTTTTTTTTTTTTTTCTGAGCAGCAGGGTTTGACAAACTTTGTTGGTAAAGGTCTAGATAATGAATACACTAGACTTTGTGGACCATATGGCTTTCTCAAAACTACTTAACCTCTTCCACTGTGATGAAAAAGTAGCCACAAATAGTGTAAACAAAGGATTTCAATAACACTTTATTTACAAAAACAAGTGGCTGTCTAAATTCAGTCTTTGGGCTCCAACTTTGCTAACCTATGGTTTATAGACTGGTAAAACTTGTGTGATTTGGGATTATTGTATTCCTAGTATTGTTCATATGTGAAGCAATCATTTGATGCTTGGGACAAGAGTAATGACAGTGTGGAAAGGCTGATATATACAGGAGAGCACACTTAGCTCACTGCTGGCATGGGGAATATCTGTGAACAGGATAGTGATAAAATTTAAGAGCCACTATAGGCTGATTTAAAACCTTTGTGCAGGTGGAATGCTTGAGTGTATCTTCAGGAATGAAGTGACTACAATCATACTGGAAATTGCTAAGGATGTTAATGACTCTGGATCACCAGGGAGCAACCAGAAAATGGGTGTTTGGAAAATGACTTTGTAATCCATATACCTTCAACAGTGATTTTTAAAATCCAAATTTAAAAATGGTAGGTCACCGAAGTTCATGCTGCTAAAGCAAGGGAAGTATCTCAAAATGGCAAATATAACTTTCATGTTAAACTTACTTTGAGAAACAATCTGAGAATAGCTAAAAAGATGAGCCCCCCCAAAAGCATCTCCATTTTAATATTCCAATGATTGGTGGTACCCAGACAGGTCAGGAAATAGTAAATGGCAGCAGAAGATTTGAGTCATCCTATGTTCACAAAATGATAGGTTTGTAAGAGTCCAACCAGGTCGTGTTATGAAAAAAATATTTATTTTGAAAATTTCTTAATATTCAAAGTGTGGAAGGAGAAAATAAGGATAAAAGTAGAAGCTAGGAGTAGTTTTCTGCTTCCTTGCCTGGGGTATATGTGCACTGAATTGAGGATGAGTTAAATGAAATAGAGCTACAATATTCTCAATCTCCTACAGAAGAGTCCACAAACATGGCCCCACTGAGATTTGCACAATATCCTAAGGAAGTAGTATTTAGTGGTATCACCTTAATCTCTTTTCTTGGGCTCCAAAATCACTGCAGACGGTGACTTCAGCCATGCAGTTAAGATGCTGGCTCTCTGAAAGAAAAGCTAAGACAAACCTAGATAGCATATTAAAAAGCACACACATTAATTTGCCAACAAAGGTCTGTATAATCAAAGCTATCATTTTTCCAGTAGTCATGTATAGATGTGAGATTTGGATCATAAAGTAGGCTGAGTGCTGAAGAACTGATGCTTTTGAATTGTGGTGCTGGAGAAGACTACTGAGAGTTCCTTGGACTACAAAGAGATCAAACCAGTCAATCTTAAAGAAATCAATCCTGAATATTCATTGGAAGGACTTATACTGAAGCTCAAACTCCCAAAACTTTGGCTAGCTGATGTAAAGAGCCAATTCATTGAAAAAGATCCTGATTATGGGAAACATTGAGGGCAGAAGAAGGAGGTGACAGGATGAGAAGGTTGGATGGCATCACTGACTCAATGGACATTAGTTTGAGGAAGCTCCTGGAGACAGTGAAGGACAGGGAAGCCTGGTGTGCTGCACTCCATGGGGTCACAGAGTCAAACACAACTTGGTGACTGAAAAACCACCACCATCTTAATCCCAGAGTTCCATATTCCAAATGCGTCTCTAAAGGAACAGATGCAAAATATCAAATAAAATTCAATCTTGTGCCACATATGTTCAAAACACATGTGTTGAATAAATAAATGGCAAGATAATTTTTATATTCTGCATAGATACACCATGTGAGTAGTACACTGGACCTAATGTTAAACATTCCCTATAGTAGTTTCTGAACCTGCTTTGGTTTATTCGATCAACCTGAAAGAGATGACACCCCATCTGCTTTAATGACTCATAATGAAGTGATGTTCAACCAAGAAAGAGAGGATGTGTCTGCCTCAAATTGGATGGAAGACCAAATCCTGTGCCGTATTTTCCTGTTCCTTGTGTGCGTGTGTGTGTGTGCTCAGTCATGCCTGACTCTTTGTGACCCTGTAGACTGTAGCCATCCAAGGTTTTCTCTCTATGGAATTCTCCAGGCAAGTATAATGGAGTGGGTTGCCCCTTCTCCAGGGAACCTTCCTGATCCAGGGATTGAACTTGTGTCTCCTGCATTGAAGGCAGATTCTTTATGGCTGAGCCACCATGGGAGCCCTCGTTGTAGCTTACTTACAGTTAATTCTAATAGATCCCCTGCCCTCATCTTCTCATTTAATTAACATTGTCCTGGTCTGCCTATTATGGAATCCTTGTTTTCTTTGCTGAATTTGATCATGGTGTACCACCAAATCCTTATGGATAAAGATGAGAAGATAAAGATCTGTCCTGCAACATGCTACTAATTTGAAATGTATATACCTAGGGGACTTCTGGGGCATTAATAAGTTAAAGTGTTGATTGACATAGTGATCAGTGATGCGAATTATCTGGAAATTATGATCTGCTTCAGATGAAATAACTATATATAGCACATTAAAATGGAAATTTAGGCAAACAGACATTGAAAAATACCCCAAATCAAACCTAAGTCCCCACACCTAGATGCAAAGTACGTGTGAATAACTGGCTGTACAAGTCTTAAACTTCTCATACCCATTAGAGACTACAGAAAGGGATCATGAGTGTTGGAGAAAGATAGGAGTATGCAGTGAATTCCATTTACTGGAGGTGAGAAGGAGGTGCCTGCCCCCATTCCCAAGCCTATTGGGAATAAGTTCAATGGGATGACTATGAGAGCTTAAGGCACGTTTCTGACACTGGAGTGTGAACCCCGTGGGCTCAGAAAGACACACTGGAGGGGAATGTAGCAACAACCTCAAGGAAACCGTAGCAAGAGGTTTCCAGTATGGGGGTGGGCTGTCTGAAGAATCCAAGAAGAATTGCAGAGTATAGGGAAAGAATCCACTACAGAATTGACCATGCCTGTATCCACGTGGACCACATAGGCAAATGGCTAAACCACAACTTACCTGAGTCTTGGCGAAACACCTTGGGATGCTCCCAGAGCACAAGAGGGTGAAAAGTCTGTTAGGTGCCACTCCCAAACCCTCTCCCATTTGCCTCCTGATCACCCCCGGGAGACTTTCAGCTGTCAGTTTCTCATTACCTCCCAGGTTTTGATGAGGTAGAGGCTTTCTGCCCTGCCTCCCCCAGAATTGAGCTGCGGAATAAAAACAGCTTATGAACAGTCTACAGCTGGCTCCTCCACTGTGTGCATGCCCACAGCACACACAGCTGCCAGCTAGCCCCTTTGTTTCAATGTTACCATTTGAATGTGTGGCACATGGACTTTGAGGAGCTGGCACCTTTGACTAGTCTTCCTTTTGAAATTATGTGTGTAATAAACTGTCTGAACATAAAAATATATCATTGTGTCCTCACCAGTTGAATCATTCAGTCCTTGGCTTTGGCCTCGCCTTTTCTTTTGTATGGAATCCATTTTAAATGCTTCCCAGGCCCAGAAAATACATCAGTAATTGCCCATGGTGGTACCAGAGAAGTAGGAATGTGCCTGGACCACCTATCTTCAATGTTTGATCTCCATCCTGGTGATGCAAAGGCCCCGAGAAGGGTATATGGTTGGTATCACCAAAAGAATCCGAAAAGTAGTGGCCAGAGGAGTAAGCGAGTGGCATCCTAGAAAACAATGAAATAACGTATCTGAAAGGATGGGTGCTCAACTGTATCAAATGCCACTGAGAGAGGCTGATGGAAGAGAGGATTGAACAGTGCATTGGACAGTATAAAGAGAGAAGTAGGGAATAACTGAGTAAGCATGTGACCCTGAGAGATTTTGTTTGTTTGAACTTTTGTTTGAAGAAGGGGTTCATTCCAACATGTTTTACATGATAAGAATGATGTTGTAGAGAGGTGAGATATTGATGATGCAATAGAAAGAATTACTGCAGTGAGGTCCCTGAGCAGGAAGAAGGTTTGGACTCTATTGTACCACCAGAGGGGCTTGCTTTCAGCGTGTAAAGTTAATTGATTGTGTTGGGAAGGAGGAC
>NW_011478356.1:14866-15908 GCF_000754665.1 Bison bison bison | reverse complement strand
TGTGGATATGGACAGAGGTTGTTTGACAGGTTTGATGGTTGAACATGTAGGATTTCTCTTCTGAGTGCTCCTGTTTTCTCAGTGGACTACAGATCAAGGTCAGCAGGTAAGAATGTTATGGATTAAGAAAGGGGAAGGTGCAAATATTTCTCACATTCTGTAGGTTGCCTTTTCATTTTGTTGATTCTTTTCCTGTGCAGAAGCTTTTTAGTTTGATGTAGTCCCACTCATTAATTTTTTACTTCTGTTGCTTGTACTTTTGATGTCATATCCAAAATAAATCATTGTCAAGACCAGTATCAAGGAGCTTTTCCCTTTTGTTTTCTTCTTGGAGTTAAATAGTATCAGGTTTTATGTTTAAGTCTTTATTTCAGGTTTATTTTTGTGAGTTGTGTAAGACCTTTAATGTTCTTGTCACAAAAAGGAAATGGCAATTCTGTGACTTGGTGTTAGCTCTGGTAAACATTTTGGAATATGTAAGTATTTCAAATTAATACATTATACACCTTCAACTCACACAATGTTACATGTCAATTGTATCTCAGTAAATCTGGGGAAGATAGTAGGTGCTCAGTGAGTATTTGCTGAGTGAATAGATGAGAAAAAAATGGAGAAAGTGAAAAATAACAGTTGAAGAGGGAGAGTGTAAGCATGAAACGACCAGGAGAAACACTACAGGATTTTTGGACAGAAGGAAGGCACACTTGGCAGTCCTGGCCATGAATTTAGAGGTGAGACCAATCTGTGTCTTTGTGTTTTTCTCTGGTTACATTTAGCTGCTTGTGTGCAGCTGAGGAGTAAGTAGGAAAGTGAATTTAATGTTGACTGGAGTACTGCCAGGAGCGATCCAAATTTCAGAATGAATTAATGTTTCTATCAGCAGGTACCATTTTGTCAATTATAGGTAACTTGAAACTCTTGGGACTTTGTCAACACTATAGGAGATATTTGAATAAGTACTGGGGAATTGTTTAGGACAAAACAAAGTAAAACAAAAAACCTTAATGACTGAACTCAGATTTAGGAAATTAGAACTAATAAC
>NW_011478356.1:12938-14622 GCF_000754665.1 Bison bison bison | reverse complement strand
AGTGGCCACTGACCTGTAGGAGGTCTGGCAGAAAGCTCGGGGCTACCTCCTGAGATGGTGTCTGCAGGGCATGACAGTGACATGACTTTGGGCAAACTGTTATTAAAACCAGCTGAGAGTTTCAAGACTAGAATGTACAGGCCCTGAATTAAGGTAGGAAGTCAAGATACAGAGCAAAGGCCTTGGGGTAGTGAGGATCAGAGCTGTCATACACTGAAATTTAATGGTGCTGAAATGCCTGGTCTCAAGGCAATGGGATCAGCTAGATTTTCTCTAAGGAGTCTGGTCTTTGACTCTGAATACATTGTATAAAAATCAAGCAATCTGGGTACAGTTAAGGACTTTTTAAAATTTATATGGGTCCTGATGATAACTGAACATTTCAAATCCATCTATAAAACATGTTGCTGCAGTAAACACAACCATCTTGCTGAACAAAACAGCTCATCTTACAAAACAAAGAACAAGGCCTCTATAGAGTTTCTATAGATTTGGAACCAGAAAGTCAGAACACTTGCAAGTCATGATATGCAAAAGAATAGCTCCTTAGGAATCAGAGGACATAGCTGATTGCACAGGTTGAAAAATACTTTCAGTTTATGAGTTTTTCAGATCAATTTACCCAGACCTATAAAAAGATTTTCTGGAATGTCTACTATATGAAATAGTACAGTGAATTGGCATGCAAAAACCTACATCTGATTCCTTTAATTTAATTGGGGCATAGTTGCTTTACAGTGTTGTGTTAGTTGCTGCTGTACAACAAAATGAGTCAGCTATACATGTATACATATATATTCCCTCCTTCTTGAACCTCCCTCCCACTTCCGCCCATCATACCTGGCTAGGTCCTTACAGAGCACTGAGCTGAGCTCTCTGTGCTATAAAGCAGCTTCCCACTAGCTCTCTATTTTACACATGTGTATGCATGTGAGCTCAGTCATGTCCAACTCTGTGACCCCATAGACTACAGCCCACCAGGCTCCTCAGTCCATGCAATTTTCCAGGCAAGAATACTGGGGTGTGTTGCCATTTCCTCCTCCAGGGGATCTTCCTAACCTGAGGATTGAACCTGGTGTCTTGTGTCTTCTGCATTGGCAGGCAGATTCTTTACCACTGGGACCGCATGGTAGTGTGTGTGTATGTATATATATATATATGTATATATATATATATCCTGCTTTCTCAATTCATCCTACCTTCACCTTCCACTGCTGTGTCCACAAGTCCATTCTGTACTAGTTTCATCAGTTCAATTTTTATAGATTCCATATATATATATGTTAATATACAATATTTGTTTTTTTCTTTCTGACTTCACTCTGTATAACAGGCTCTAGGTTCATCTAACTTACTAGAACTGACTCAAATCCATTCCTTTTTATGGCTAAGTAATATTCCATTATACACACACACACACACACACACATCACATCTTTATCCTTTCATATGTTGATAGACATTTAGGTTGCGTCCATGTCCTGACTCTTATAATATTATAAATAGTGCTGCAATGAACACGTGGGGTGCATGTCTTTTTGAATTATAGTTTTCTTAGGGTATATGCCTAGTAGTGGGATTTCTGTGACCATATAACTTGTAAATAAACCTGTAGTCTGATCAAGTCAATTGAACTTTATTAAACATATTGTATACATTGTTGCCACAGTGGTGGTGAGACTGG
>NW_011478356.1:10898-12838 GCF_000754665.1 Bison bison bison | reverse complement strand
ACTGCTGGTCTGAAGCCCTGTAACCTTCAGTGGATTCCTCAAATGTCTCTTTGAAACAAGTGACAGGGAATGGATTAGGGATGTTTTAGTTCAGAGTGAAGTAATATTTGCTAAACAGACAAAAATACTGAGATGCAGAGAGAGAGAGATGTATTGAATTGTGTTCATTAATTCATGCTTCCTGACCTGGGTATTGAACCTGTGTGTCTTATGTTCAGTGTTTAAGTATGTGTTCGGTGATTACTATTAACCAACTACTAAGCAAGCCGCTGATGCAGAAACCATGGTCCTTGTGGTTGACAAGCTTGCTAAAGTAGGAAGGCAGATTCTCAGAATGACTTGTCATTTTCCCACTAGCTACCTTTTAGTTTTCTTGTTATTACTAACAAATACTAAAAATCATTAAGCTATTTCTAGCATGATGTGATACTAGAGTCTATAGTTAGACAACCCTTATTTGCCTAATACCATATTTTTTCCTTATTAAAATAGCAATCAGTTTCATGAAGACAAAGCAACTGTCAGTAGTGGCTCAGTGCTGCTCTCACTACTCCAACAAGGCATGGGTAAAGAAAACACCACAATAATGGCATCTTGAGTTCATTGCATTTATAGTTTTTAATGGCATATCTTAAAATTAAGGCTTAGATAGGATGATCTTAGCACTTAAATGTGGAAAAATCAAGCACATTCTGTTCCTTAAGCTGGACAGAAAACTAGTAAAAACTATAGCAGAAACCATTTCACCTCCCGAAATAGAGGAACTGTTGATTGAATTCATATCTCTGAACATCCAGTCAGTTTAAGTTTTATGTCAAACTACAAATTGTCATTGACGGCTATCATCAACATAGAGCTTTTCTACCAAAAATCCACTTTCCCTGGGTGAATTCATCTCCTGCCTCTCAGAAAAACTTCAAATATATTTTCAAATGTGTAATATTCAATACCTCTCAGAAACCCAGAGGAAATCCCCAAAGAATTTCATATCTAAGCATAGCTAATGTGAGGATGAATCAGATTTCCAAGTGAGTCTCTGAAACATTCTTAGGAAGTGTGTGACCAGTCTGCAGAATGAGACTGTAGCCCTGCACATAATGAAAAGTCCAGTCCTGCACTTGCAAAATGTGGCAGGTGCTAAAGCTATCAGCTGCATCAGTGAGTCAACCCAGCTGTGATGTTCTTATTCTGAGCTGTAAATGAAAAAAAAAAGAGAGAGAGAGAGAGAGAAAGAAAACTTCCTGGAATCCACTGCTGTGTCATCTGAGGGGCATGAAATATTTCTGCAAGTGTGTTTGTGAATGGCTTAGAAAAGAATGCTCTGGACTAGGAGGCGGAGCTGGGTTCTAGTCTTTGCTTTGTAATTTCGGGAAGCCACACATCCATTTATCTTGATTGTTCTTTTAACCCAGCCTCATCCAAGCAGCACAGACCAACAGATGTGAGCCATAGATTGTGAAGGAACAGCCCTTCCTCACTCGTACCTGCTCTCTGTCTGCTCCCATTTGAATCTTGACCCACTTAGGTCTAGAAACTAGGCACAACCTATCTTTAATAATTCTCCATCTGCACCTCCAAACTTCCTCTTTCAATTGGGTCACTTTGTGTATCCTTAACTTTCCCTCAAGCACTCTGCTCAGACTATCCTTCCTGTTTGACTTTGAATTAGACACACTTAGAGAGGGTCTCCTGTCCAAATGACACCTTGAAGGCCCCATGGCTGTTGGAATTGATGTCTGCTTAGTATGCTGGATTGGATGGGGACACAATGGGACTCAGTTTTTCCTCTGTAAAATGAAGACATGATGTAAATGAGAGTGCAGTGACTTCCTGCCCTCTCATTACAAAGAAATGATTGTTCAGTTAAAGGACTAAGTAAATAGTAATGTCATAGAAAGATACACCTTTCTATAAATGTTCATATTTTAAATTCTGCCTGT
>NW_011478356.1:9989-10676 GCF_000754665.1 Bison bison bison | reverse complement strand
CTTAATTATGTCAGAGGAGTAAAATAAAATTTAGTGGCTTATATATATAAGTCAATGGAAATCATTGACTTCTTGATACTCAGAAAGACATATTTAAGGGAGTGATTTTTACCTCCTTGTCCCAACCAAGGGAACTACCACATCTGTATTCTGTATGTCCACTCCATCCTTCACTCCTTTCATAGCTTCTCCCATGAGAGATCACGTGTGTTCCATTGCTTGGTCAGATAGAGTTATTATTACAGTTTTCATCATTGGGCACATTTACTAGACCTTTAAGACTTGGTGTAAAATGATTTTCCTCTTTCACTTCCTACTACATTTTAAATGAAAACAATTTCAATAATAGAAGACCCTTAGAGGCTGTAAAGACCTGAAAGCAACTAAGCTACTGGTTGAGGTCACTCAGCAGAAGTTGATTCAGCCCCTTTAGAGAAGGTATGAAGTTGTGTAAGCATTGGTATATAAACATGTTAATGTCAGTCGGACCACAGTATTGATAAGGTCATCAGTTATCCTTGTGACTGTCTTCAGTACACGGCTTCCTCCAGCTAGTGTGTCTTTTTCCTAAAGCTCCCATAGAAATTCTTGGCCCTACTTTGTTCTGCAGGAAAAACAAACCATTCTTCCTAGGGTTCCAATGCTGGTAGACTAACTCAAGTTCAAGCATTAATGGTTTATCCCTGT
>NW_011478356.1:7102-9853 GCF_000754665.1 Bison bison bison | reverse complement strand
TTCATGTCATGAACAGACAGTGTCACTGCTATGATAATACCCACTAAATTTGTGTAGCACTTTGCTATTAGAAAAAAGCTTTCATCTCTATTTAATCTTCTTGGTACATGAATGAGTTCAGTTTCCTATCTAATTTATTCTGCCCCACTTAAGACATTAACAAACACATATTTCAATATAACATTCATTATGACTACTGTCCTAAATCTTGGTAATGTCAATTGATGTGGACCCGAAGATTTGGCTCAAAACCAATTTCCATTCAATTTAATCAGTATTTATTTTCCCAATTCTCCACAAATATATTAATATGTGGAAGTTACAGGGAATTAATGCTCAGTTCAATATAAGGACAGACTTTCTAAGCAACAGCATTGTTCAAAAATGGCACAGACTGTCTCAAGAAGTAGTGAGCTCCTTGTCATTACAGGCATCCAACAGATGGCTGGTTGATCACATGCAGAGAAATTATAAAGTTGTCTAATTAGATACCAGCATGGTGTAGATGATTTCAGTCCCAATATTGTTAAGCCCATGAAACATATTTGTCTAACTATCTAGCCTGTGGTCTGTGATTCATCATCTTTATGAATTGTAGTTAATCCAAAGGCCCATCATTTTAGAAACGTCTTATTTTTCTAGGGCTTGGTTTCAAAGATAAATGATTTTTGTAATCTCATGAACACACAACCATTTAAGAACTTTCTGCATTTCGTATTTCAGGTTTGAGTATAAATTGACAAATGTTATTTGTGTATGGATTCTGAATATATATATATCATAACGTGTCACACTTGTTGAAAAAAAGAAAAAAAAAAGAAGCTGTGTTAGTCAAGGCAAGTTGTAACAAGTTTGAAATACTCATATCTCTAAATCTTTTCAAATTCACACATTCCCATAACAAAATACAAGATGATCTTTCCTCTGTAAAAATGATAGCAACAACCATTCATCTGTCAGGACCTGTCAGATTCACCACCCACTTCAGCACACCAATTTCCATAGTGAGGACCACATAGCACTTGCCTGTCTCCTCAGTGCCAAAGCAACTCCTGGAGTTGTTAATCCATTTTCTAGGAGACAAGGTATTTTAATGAACACAACACAAAAGCTCTCAATTCAGATTTAAATGAACATTCTGCTAAATTCACACCAGCCGGACCTTTTCAACACCCCTGCATTCTTCGCACTCAGGGACATCAACCCATAGTACGTCGTGTCTAGACTTTCCCTCACCCTGCAGCCAGACTTTCTGCATACAGCAGGATGGCTCAAAATCTTCTGTGGTGCTTACTTGATCAACGATAAAATAGTGCAGCCTTGTTATGCCTCACACGGGGAAAGGACCTGGTTTATGATCACTATTCCCTCTGTCCAGCCGTTTCTCTCCAATTCTCTTATCTCCTATCAATATAAGCACAGAGAATGAAACAGCAAGTCCACTGCACAAATTTGTAGTATGCACACTGTAATTAATGGTCATCAGAATCATGTGCAGTGCTGGTTCAAAAGCAGACAGCAGGAGCCCTACCTCAAGAATTTCAGATTCAGTAGTCTAGAGTGGAGCCTGGTAACTTACATGACTAGCAAGCTCTTAGGTGGTCCAGGAATCACACTTGAAGCATAACTGGTGTAAGGAGAAATCTAACAAGATAATTAGTTGCCTGTCTTCCTCATTACAGACAACACCAATCTCTATGAGTGAATTTCTTAGAGCCCTTTCAATTATCTTCTGATAAGGAAGTTCCCCTTTCTTTTCTCCAACAGGGTGAATGTCCATAAAGCCCCTGATGCATGCTTTTCATTACTCTGCACCTTTTCCTCTAGTCTTAGGCTTTAGAAACACTGTTTTTAAGTAAGATCTGCAAGGGGTGTGTATTAGTTTCCTGGGGCTGCTGTAACAAAGTACCACAAACTAAGTGGCTAAGGGAAAAGAACTTTATCCTCTCACAGCTCTGGAGGCTAGAAGGTGGGGATCAAGACATCAGCAAGGTTGGTTCTTGCTAGGGGCTGTGTGGGAGAACATGCCGCTCTCCTAACTTCTGGTGGTTTCTGGCAATCTTTGGAATTTCTGGCCTTGTGGGTGGGTTACCCCATCTCTGTTTTCAGGTGCATTTGATATTTACCCGGTGTGCATGTCTGTATATAGTTTCCCCCCTTTTATAAGGATATCAGTCATACTGGATCAGGGCCCAATCTACATAATTGTAACCATTACCAAGACCCTATTTCCAAATAAAGGTCACATTTGGGAGGGGGAGACAGCTCAAATCATAACAGGGTTTCAGGGCTCCATGATTACTTGACTTTCTTTAATTATAGGCTGTTTGAAGACTTTGTCTTCAGCTTTGGATCCTAGTCACCAGTCTGGGGGTTGAGGAAATGTCCTGCTTCACAACCTATTATAAATACATTCATGGGGGATGGTGGGGGGGGGAGGCAGAGCTTTATTGACAGCTGTCTTGAATGTGGTCTATTATGAATTACCCTGGAGGAAAGAAAAAGTGATGTCTCTTAGGGTAAGCACTCCTTCATTTCTCTTCTTTGGCTACAACTTCCCTGAACATTATTGTTTGTCTATTTTTTCACATGATTAGTAGGATTAGATAGTTCAAAACATCAGTAACAAAAAAAAAATGTAAAAACCATGCAACACTTGTTGGATTTAGATTTTGTAGATTAATAAGAAGGCAAATAGTTTGATGACATGTCTATTCAGTGATCTGTCTTTTCATCTGTTCAAGACATCTT
>NW_011478356.1:4110-6319 GCF_000754665.1 Bison bison bison | reverse complement strand
TAATGTGACAAAGTTTCCATCAGGCTGCTATCAGTATTCTACAAGGTACTGAGCTAATCACTGACATTCCTCTGTGCCATAAGATGAATTATGTTCTAGAATTTAAAATATTGTCCTCTTTTGGTTTTCTTGAATTAAAAGTATAACATGATGGCAAAGAGATAGCAGTTTAGAGTTTGGCAGATTTGTGTTCAGTTCCTTCATGTGTTCTTGAAAATGATTTTATCTTTTTAGTCTTTTCTTTCTTTATTTGTAAAAGAGAATAATATTAGTATCCACTTTATAACATTTTTTCTCACTTTATTCTCATTATAACCCCAGAGAAAAGATACCATTTACCCTTTGTATTTCATTAAAAAAAATCTATTTATATTGTCATTTGGTTGATTTACAATGTTGTGTTAGTTTCAGGTGTACAGCAAAGGGAATCAGTTATACATATATATCTATCTACCCACTTTTTTAGATTTTTTTTTCCATATAGGTTGTTGCAGATTATTGAGTAGAGTTCCCTGTGCTACACAGTAGGTCCATACTAGTTACCTATTTTATATATAGTGTGTGCATGTTAACCTCAGTCTCCCAATTTATCACTATGACCTTTACCCCCTTGGTAACCATAAATTTCCTTTCTATATCTGTGACTCTATTTCTTTTTTATAGGTAAGTTCATTTGCATCCTTTTTTAAGATTTCACATATAAATAATATCACATGATATTTGTCTTGTGATACGTGTCTGATTTATTTCACTCATTATGACAACGTCTAGGTCCATCCATGTTGCTGCAAATGGCATCATTTTCTCTTTTTTTATGGGAAAATTCCATTGTATACGTGTGCCGCATCTTCTTTATCCATTAATCTGTCCATGGACATTTAGGTTGTTTCCATGTCATGGCTGTGGTAGATAGTGCTGATATGAACATTGGGGTGCATATAATTTTTTGAATTATGGTTTTCTCAGAAACATGGTAGCTCATTTTTAGTTCTTTAGGGAATCTCCATACTGTTCTCCATAGTCAGTTAGTTCAGTCGTGTCCGACTCTTTGCGACCCCATGGACTGCAGCACGCCAGGCTTCCCTGTCAATCACCAACTCCCGGAGCTTGCTCAAACTCCTGTCAATCGAGTTGGTGATGCCATCCAATCATCTCATGCTCTGTTGTCCCTTTCTCCTCCTGCCTTCAATCTTTTCCCAGCATCAGAGTCTTTTCCAAGGAGTCAGTTCTTCGCATCAGGTGCCAAAGTATTAGAGTTTCAGCCTCAGCATGAGTCCTTCCAATAAACATTCAGGACTGATGTCCTTTAGGATGGACTGGTTTGATCTCCATGCAGACAAAGGAACTCTCAAGAGTTTTCTCCAACACCACAGTTCAAAAGCATCAATTCTTCAGGGTATATCTTTCTTTATAGTCCAACTTTCACATCCATACATGACTACTGGAAAAACCATAGCTTTGACTAGATGGTCATTTGTTGGCAAAGTAATGCCTCTGCTTTTTAATACACTGTCTAGGTTTGTCATAGCTTTTCTTCCAAGAAGCAACTGTCTTTTAATTTCATGGCTGCAGTAACCATCTGCAGTGACTTTGGAGCCCAAAACAATAAAGTCTGTCACTGATTCCATTGTTTCCCCATCTATTTGCCATGAAGTGATGGCACCGGATGCCATGATCTTTGTTTTCTGAATGTTCAGATTTCAGCCAGATTTTTCACTCTCCTCTTTCACTTTCATCAAGAGTCTCTTTAGTTCTTCACTTTCTGCCGTAAGGGTGGTGCTGTGTATCTGAGGTTATTGATATTTCTCCTGGCCATCTTGATTCCAGCTTGTGCTTCATCCAGTCCCACCTTTCAGATGATGTACTCTGCATGTAAGTTAAATAAGCAGGGTGACAATATTCAGCCTTGATATACTCCTTTCTCAATTTGGAACCAGTCTGTTATTCCATGTCCAGTTCTAACTGTTGCTTCGCAGGTAAGGTGGTCTGGTATTTTGATCTCTTAAAGAATTTTAAGAGTTTGTTGTGATCTACACGGTCAAGGGCTTTGGCATAATCAATAAAGCTGCAGTAGATGTTTCTAGACCGCGCATAAGTGCGGGCGGCTGCGAAGGTGCACAAACGCGGCCAAGAAAAGCTACCGCATGTCCGAGGTCAGGGGCAGTGGCCGAGAGGAGCTACCTCACGTCCGAGGTCAGGGGCGGTGTTA
>NW_011478356.1:1590-1993 GCF_000754665.1 Bison bison bison | reverse complement strand
TTATGGCAGAAAGTGAAGAGGAACTCAAAAGCCTCTTGAGGAAAGTGAAATAGGAGAGTCAAAAAGTTGGCTTAAAGCTCAACATTCAGAAAACGAAGATCATGGCATTGGGCGCCATCACTTCATGGGAAATAGATGGGGAAACAGTGGAAACAGTGTCAGACTTTATTTTTGGGGGCTCCAAAATCACTGCAGATGTTGACTTCAGCCATGAAATTGAAAGACGCTTACTCCTTGGAAGGAAAGTTATGACCAAACTAGATAGCATACTGAAAAGCAGAGACATTACTTTGCCAACAAAGATCCATCTAGTCAAGGCTATGGTTTTTCCTGTGGTCATGTATGGATGTGAGAGTTGGACTGTGAAGAAAGCTAAGTGTTGGAGAATTGATGCTTTTGAACT
>NW_011478356.1:0-486 GCF_000754665.1 Bison bison bison | reverse complement strand
CTGACATTTTCCAGTCCTGTGGCCACTGCTGAGTTTTCCAAATTTGCTGGCATATTAAGTGCAGCACTTACACAGCATCATCTTTCACGATTTGAAATAGCTCTACTGCGATCCCATCACCTCCACCAGCTTTGTTCGTAGTGATGCTTCCTAAGGCCCACTTGACTTCGCATTCCAGGATGTCTGGCTCTAGGTTGGTGATCACACCATCTTAGTTATCTGCATCATGAAGATCTTTTTTGTATAGTTGTATGTGTATTCTTGTCACCTCTTCTTAATATCTACTGCTTCTGTTGGGTCTATACCATTTCTGTCCTTTATTGTGCCCATCTTTGTATGAACTGTTCCCTTGGTATCTCTAATTTTCCTGTAGTGATCTCTAGTCTTTCCCTTTCTATTTTTTCATCTATTTCTTTGCATTGATCACTGAGGGAAGCTTTCTTATCTGTTTTGCTATTCTTTGGAACTCTGCATTCAAATGGGTAT
>NW_011478355.1:25483-27094 GCF_000754665.1 Bison bison bison | reverse complement strand
AGATGTTTCCCAGTGGAGCTGGACTGGTCCCTAGTCTCTGGCAGGATCTTTCATTAGATAAGAAACTTGGAAGACATTTTGCATGCTTGATCAATCACTAGCATGTAATATGTAGATTGTTTTTATTGATAAAGTATTGTTGTTGCATATTTGGAGGGATGTTTTTTAGAACAGTTTTATGTGTGTTATCTGCTTTTCACAATAGGCCTGTGAGATAGAGAGGGTAGGGAGGTTTAATACTACCATTTTCCAGACTGGAAACCAAGGTTTTAGATTTATCTCAGTCCAGAGCCCTTCCATTCAGCCTTCCTGTGGATTGAAGAAGACAAGGAGGAATGGAGAAGAAGATATGGATGCATGGGCTTTGAAACAGCTTTGCAGACATGCAGGCAGGGGATCATCATGATTAATAATTTGCCCATAGGAGGAAAATTATTAAGCACATTCTTAATAACCACGCAGTTCATATAAGACTGTTTACAGGCTAGACTCAGTCACAGATTTGGCTTTGAATTTATTATGTTGTTTTGAATATAACACCTGCTTCTTAAATACCATTAACTTGTTATCTTTTCAAATTACTTTTTCTTGGAGTATAATTGCTTACTAACGTTGTGTCAGTTTGTACCGCACAACAAAACGAGTCAGCCATACATGTGCCTATGACCCGTCTCTTTTGGATTTCCTGCCCATTCACGTTGCCACAGAGCATTGAGCTATACAGTAGGTTCTCATCAGTTATCTATTTTCATGAGTTGTTGAGGGTGTGCATGTGAATGTATATAAAAAGTAGAGTTCCTGGAGTTCTCCCTAGATGATGGAGACCTATTGTGCTTAACAATGTGCTTATTTTATATATCGTACTTCAGATATAGAATACATGGTTCTATGAAATGCTGCTTCTATCCAGACCTTCAGAAAGTTTAATTACTCATCTTATTGTTCTGTTTGTATTGAGTCTCACATTGGAAGGGGTTATAATGCTTGGTGTTTATGATTAAGAGTGTTAGAGTTTATAATTAAGTGTGTTACCAATGGTTATCAGAAATGGAGATGTCAGCAAGGGCTTTTTTTCCCCCTCTAGGCCCGTTTATGTTTCTTCATTGTATTCTGTCACTATCTTTGAACACATACACACACATACAGATAGACACACACACACACACACACACTCACTCCCCTCTGGATGGTTAATTCATTCACGTGCAATTAAACTTAGAATGCAGACTTCCTGGAGACAAAACATAAAAAACCAAAGCTTAAGAGACCTATTAGTGAAGTTCATCTGAGTGCCTGAGGTATAAAGAGTCTTTACAGCCTTGACAAAATGTATCTGTAAGTGTTCTTTGTTTAACCAAGATGTGCTAATACATGTTGTGTTGTATTTTAGTGTTCTTGACCTTTTAATTAAAATCCCTTGAAATGAAGACTTGAAGAGATAACTGAGATTTAGTTGAAGCTACCCAAGATCAGTATTTCTTAAGGTCATGCCAGTTTTGCTGTCAGTTTTTTAAAAACACAGTAGCTGTTTCTTTCCTTAGAGAAAAAGAAGTGCTTTCTCCTGCATGGTTTTTTAAAATTGTACTAGCCTTTATGTGGATTTACTGGATT
>NW_011478355.1:24794-25383 GCF_000754665.1 Bison bison bison | reverse complement strand
ATTTTTATGAAAAATTAGACTTATGAACCTCCATTTTCCAATGTAGAAAGGAAGAAAGCTACAACTCCATTGCTTAGAATACTTTCAATTGAACCTGACAAAAAGTAGAAAATGTATTTCAAAGACCATCTCTGCATGGGCTAGTTAAAGACTGGGACCACCTATCTATCTAATTTCTTTGGCTGCTTCAGACGAAAAGCTCTTGGTGGTCACATTTCTCTTTGAATTAAAAGGAACCCCCTCAGTGAACTCTGTTGCCACATTTTTTTTTCTTGTGAGATATTCCTTACAAGAAAGTTTCAGAAGTCATTGATCAATCCTGCTGTTTCTACTAACCTTGATTACTAGTGCTCAGATCTCCTAGTTCATTTACTGGGGAGATTCTTGATTATTCAATTAGTTGCTTGTAAGGGAAGATGTCATACACGAGTAGACTTCAGATGGAAGCAGTGATGGCGTCATTGCAGCTTAGACTATTTGAAATCAGCACATCAGATCAGATCAGATCAGTCGCTCAGTTGTGTCCGACTCTTTGCGACCCCATGAATTGCAGCACGCCAGGCCTCCCTGTCCATCACCGACTCCCAGA
>NW_011478355.1:23710-24064 GCF_000754665.1 Bison bison bison | reverse complement strand
CAAGAGTCTTCTCCAACACCACAGTTTAAAAGCATCAACTCTTCGGCGCTCAGCCTTCTTCACAGTCCAGCTCATAGATGTGCTTAAACAAAAGGCTTACTTCTCCCATTAATTGGCCATTTAAGCCTTCCCATAGGGAGAGAAGTAGAGTCCAGTTCAGTTTGGGAATTCTCTCAAACATTGGTGGTCTTTAATGATGCTTTTTAATTTAGTTAAATTCCAAGCCTTCCTAAGTGATCAATGCAAAGAAATAGAGGAAAACAATAGAATGGGAAAGATTAGAGATCTCTTCAAGAAAATTAGAGATTAGAACATTTCATGCAAAAATGTACACAATAAGACAGAAACAGTATA
>NW_011478355.1:20063-22657 GCF_000754665.1 Bison bison bison | reverse complement strand
GAGTGGATAGCCGTTCCCTTCACCAGGGGATCGTCCCAACCCAGGGATCGAATCCAAGTCTCCCACATGGCAGGCAGATTCTTTACCAGCTGAGTCACCAGGAAAGCCATCTCAGATGGTAGAGGTGGTCATTTGAAGCCAAAACAGCCATCTAATCATAGGGTGACATAATTATTTTTACCTATTCCAATTATTGAATTTGACTCTTTTTTTTCTTGAATTTGACTCTTTTTTTTCTTATTTTGTCTGTTACTTTTTTTGTACAAACTCAATTTCCCCAAGGCAGTCAATCTTTGGGAGGCCAATGGAAGAAGGGATTAGAGGTATCATGGGTCAAAGAAAATGCAAGGTTAGTTGACCAGCTCTGTTCAGAAGGGTGCTGCCAGTTCTGGGTGGCTCCCAGCAAACTGATAAGAGAGCAGAGACCTCTCTGTAAAGTTATTCACGTTCCCTTGGGTTGACACACTGACCCATCAGGTCACCCTGGGAAAAGTGGAGCCTATCCTTTTTCCTTTGAGGCTTCCCTGGTTGCTCAGCTGGTAGAGAATCTGCCTGCAATGTGGGAGACCTGGGTTCGATCCCTGGGTGGGATCCCTGGGAAGATCCCCTGGAGAAGGGAATGGCTACCCATTCCAGTATTCTTGCCTGGAGAATCCCATGGACAGAGAAGCCTGGTGGGCTATAGTCCATGGGGTCAAAAAGAATTGGACACAACTGAAGTGACTTAGCTCTCATGCATGCACAATCATATGGAGCCCTGTGCTTAGGGCATAGCACTTGGTTAAATGTTGTCCACTTGCAATTCTCAATTTTTTAAACAAAAAGATGCCCTGGATTTTTGTTTGCACTATTGTGGTTTAGTCACTAAGTCGTGTCCAACTCTTGAGACCCTTTGGACTGTAGCCTGCCAGTCTTCTCTGTCCATGGCATTTTCCAGGCAAGACTGGAGTGGGTTGCCATTTCCTTCTCCAGGGGATCTTCCCAACCCAGGGATCAAGCCCAGGTCTCCTGTGCTGCAGGTGGTCTCCTGCATTGCACGCAGATTTTTTTTTTTACTGACTGAGCCACCGGGGAAGCCTTGTTTGCACTGGGACCCACAAATTATGAATACTGATCTGCTTGTTGGTGAAGGCAATGGCCCACCCACACTCCAGTGTTCTTGCCTGGAGAATCCCAGGGACGGGGGAGCCTGGTGGGCTGCCATCTATAGGGTTGCACAGAGTCGGACACAACTGAAGTGACTTAGCAGTAGCAGCAGCAGATCTGCTTGTACCATGTCCTGCTTTAACAAGTGTTGGCCTGAGATGAAATAAAAACATCCACCACCCTTTTTTGCACACTTTCATCTTCTATATGCCACCCCAGCTCTGTCCCAGTGAAGGAAGCACCAGATTATACTAATTTCTACCTAAGTTTAGAGGACCTAATGGCTCTCACTTCCAAGGACAATTTTCTTTCTAAAAGAAGGTAGCAGACAAAGGGTAGTGTTCAAAGGAATGCATTTTTAGGTCATTTTTTGTTTGTTTTTGGCCTTTTAAAAAAATATAAAGTGTTTATTGGGACTTCCCTGGTGGTCTAGTGATTAGCACTCTGCGCTTCCACTCTAAGGGGTTTAGGTTTGATCCCTGATCAGGGAACTAAGATCCCACATGCCTAACACTAATCCTAAGATCCCACATGCCATTCGGTCAAAAAAAGTGTGTGTGTATATATATTTATATGTGTGTGTATAATATAAATATGTTTAGTTATGGCAAAAACAGGAACAACAGCAACAGTTGAACTTAGCTGTTTACAAAACTCATTATTGCAGATTGTTCCACGTACAAAGCGCAGGCAGTGTGATAGTGTTGGTGTTCTATTCAGGAGAGGTAAATAAACAAGCTGAATGGCTCAGAGAAGTTCCTGAAAATAAGCACGTTCATCCTGTCCCATGGGGTTCAAATGCCTGTCCTTGATATCTAAGAGCCTTGGTACTGGCTGTTGGAGGACTGAGCCCTACTCCTTCTTCTCTTGCCAGCATCAATGGGCCAGCAGATCTGAAGACACATAGACCAGGATCTCCTCTCTTGTGAACACCATCATTGCACCATCTGTCTGACCAGCACCTCTTTTAATTATTAGCAATCTGATCTTTCAGTGAAGGAAAGCCAGTTTGCTCTGTTATTTTTGCCAGTTAAATATAAAATGAAGTGTACCACCTTAATGTGTTACTGAGCTCCAGCTGAATTTGAAGTTGACCTTTCTTCACCTGTGCTAAAGAGGCATTATAAAAAGGGATTTCTTGATGTTTTGACAAACTTAGTCTATTGAGAAAAGATTTGTAAACATGAGATATCAGGAAATTTCTTACCATTTTTTTTCAAGGAGTAGGAATTTTTTTCTTAATAACATTGAGAGGTTTGCGAGAAGACTTAAGAAGAACAGAACTAAGATCTAACAATTATTTATGTAAATTTTAGATGCAAAATCTAAGAAACTTGTCCCTAAGCCTTTAAAGAAACTCGGGAACATGGGGGTGGTGATCAGAGAAAATTTCAGAAGTTTAGCTTTATGAGGATAACATCAGTTCAAGTAAACATGGAAGTAAATGA
>NW_011478355.1:17575-19963 GCF_000754665.1 Bison bison bison | reverse complement strand
ATATGGTAGAGGTCTACTGATTCAGCTCTCTCTAGGCTTTCTACTGGTGAAGGCAACGGCACCCCACTCTAGTACTCTTGCCTGGAAAATCCCATGGACGGAGGAGCCTGGTAGGCTGCAGTCCATGGGATCGCTAGGAGTCGGACACGACTGAGCGACTTCACTTTCACTTTTCACTTTCACGCATTGGAGAAGGAAATGGCAACCCACTCCAGTGTTCTTGCCTAGAGAATCCCAGGGATGGGGGAGCCTGGTGGGCTGCTGTCTGTGGGGTCGCACAGAGTCGGACACGACTGAAGCGACTTAATAGCAGCAGCAGCAGCAGGCTTTCTATATGCTGCGCCTTGTGTTCAGTTCTATGGAATAAAGATGAATATAGTAAGGTCTTTGTTCTTGAGTGCAGAGTCTAGGAAGGGAGATAGACCTGTGCCCAATTGGGATATCTGATTTCAGCTGAGCCCATCTGACTCTAGTTAAGAACATGGATTTTTAATCCTTGGCTCTAAGGCCAGAACCATAAGGAGCAGCAGCAAGGGAATCCAGAAGAACTAGAGTTCTAGCCAGGAAATCAAGACAAGAACTGAGTCAGGCAAGATAGAGTGTCAAGGACAGGCGCAGGATTCCCGGAACTGACCGAGGCATATAAATCTCATTGAGTTACTAAAGGCTCCCTTACTGCAACTGGAGGAAAATGTCAGAGCAGGACTAGAAGCCCAGGGAGACTTGATGCTGAGCCTTGGGCTTTCTACGAGCTTCCCTGGTTTCAGAGAGTATCCTGAGACAAGGTAGGACTGGGCTTGTCTGTGGTCACTCAAAAGTAGTAGTGATGAGATTTAGTTAGGTTAACTGTGAGGGCAAAGCAGACAGCGTTATGGTTTCTTGAACAAAAAAGAAAAAGTTATCTCTGACAGTTTCTAAATTGTACCACTTAAGCTTTGGGTCATTTGAAAAAAAAGTGTCCTCAGAAATGTTAATTTGACTGGTGGCTACTCAAGTAATTGAAGCAGTGGATATTAGAGAAACCTCATCTAAATAAGCACTGAACTCATCTATAGGAATAGAGAATGTTCCAGAATTTAAGTAGGCTTCCTTCTAAGTAGTTTCTGTTTTGAATCTTAGATAAGGTATAGCCAGTTCCTAATTATCATGTTTTCACTGAAAACCATTTGTTTCCTCCCAGTGCACCCCTTTCTTGGTATTACTGTGGCAAATGTCTAACTTGTCAGTACATTTGTCTTCAGGCACATTTAAGGATTTGTCATATATGATGGAAAGTGCTATTTTAAAACTCATACTTAAAAAACTGTATCAGCTTAGGGTTGATCTTGTGCTTATACTTTAGCATTCAGAAATGAGTTTCTTGATCATGTTGAAATGTTTCACATTGCCTTCTAAGTCAAAAGTAAAAATATAAATTACTGAAATATTAAACTATTAGGAAATGGCTCTAGTCTATGTCCCTGAGGACTTTTGCTCCATGGAATGTACTTAACCCCATGTACAATATAGATGATGATTGTTTATTTGAGATCCTTATGAGAGGGTTGACCCACCATTTTTCATATCATAGCAGCACAAGAAGTAGAATAGTATTCTAGCACATAATGTGTTTTTCAAAAGCTTCAAGATAATTTATATTACTTGTAATATAACCTTTTTAAAACAGATTTTTAGGTCCATAAGTATTTAGATACATAAGCAAGATAGTAAAGTTGTTTTACTGTTTTTTTCTTTTTGAAGATTTGAATGAAAAATTACATTTCACTGGATAGTTTTCATGACAATCTATCTTATTGGACCAAAGCCAGGTTGTTCAGAATAGAAGCTGGAAATTTTCTCTTGTCTCACCCCACCTTGACCAGGCATTGCAACATGAATTTGGAATTGGGACCATGTGTGACCCTTATCCATTTATTTAATATTTAATCCTAGCAAAGCATAAGCAGACTCTCTTCCTTTGTAGTTTTTCATGGCTATGACCACTTTATGTGAATTACCACAAGGGGAGAACATGGTTCCTGACAGGCAGATAAAGCATAGTGTTTCTGAAGGACATTTTTCCTGAGGAATAGAACAACTTTTTGAATGTTCCTTGCTTCTTTTGATTATATCAGTTGTTTTCTGGTTGGAATAATCATATCTGTCTTAACTACTAAGGTTTTAAAAACATTCTATGATCCACACATTAGCTTATTTTCAGTTGGCAGATTTTAGGCTGAAGGCAGTGTTCTGTTGACTCTTGAATCAGAGCTTGATTCAGGTAGATAGTTATCGAATGCCCCTTTGTGTGTCAGGCTCTGAGGTAAATACTGAGACACAAAGATGAGAGAGACAAAGCCCCTAGCCTCTCAGGGTTCACAGTCCAATGGGGTAGACTAAGAGATAAAT
>NW_011478355.1:17146-17409 GCF_000754665.1 Bison bison bison | reverse complement strand
TCCAACCCCAATTCAGGGTAGTTGGTTTTGGCCTTTTCCACAAGGTTGAGAAGGAACAGACAATAAGTGGAAGCAGGAGGAGGGGAAAAAATGGGGAAAGCTGGAGAAATACTGGGAGGAAGGAGTAGAAAAAATAAGGCAGCAGGAATGGTACACTCCTCCTGTCCCTCAAACCTAGGTGCCTTCAAGGCTAGAAAGGTTACTGACCCGGGTGTAGACTCTGTGTATTTTCGGTAAGCTATATTTAGCTGTCTGCTCCTCCA
>NW_011478355.1:15730-17046 GCF_000754665.1 Bison bison bison | reverse complement strand
CTGCTCCTCCAGCTCCTTCTTCGCAACTTTCACACAAAGGAGGCCTCCTTTGTGCTTAGGGACATTCTCAAGCACTTAGGTTTTTTCCCTGGAATTCACAGGCCCTGCTCTGTTCTGTGTTTTATTGCTTTCAGCTTACTTCCTGTTCTTTTGATTAAAAACTAAAGCCTCTGTAGAAATGATAAGAAGTTTAAAACTGGAGCAGACACCAAGCAGTGCTTACTGGTGTCCACGCCCTGTCCAGGTGCCGTGAATCTAGGGCAGCTGGGGTAAAAACGCTAAGTGGAAGCAGCTTTCTGCACATATCTTGTGCATAGGAAAAAAAGAGTGCTTTTGAAAAGGCTTTGCTTTTTTGAATTTTCTGTGGAGTTATTTATGTAAGTTCAGAGCTGTTTATTTTTTTTCTTTCATTCTGCTGTGTCGTATGTAGATGGAGGAGAAGTCTGCTATGTTAGCTTGGTTTAAATGATGCTAAAGGGGATACGTTTGCTGACACTATCAGGGGGCCGTCTGAAAATGATCACCTCCGACAGTCCAAGATGGACCAGCTCTTTCTTTTTACCTCCTGAGGGTTGAAACACTCTCAACTTTATTAACAGGAATTTGTAGGGACAAGCCTGCTAAGCTTATCTAGTTCCAAATGAATACCTTAATTCATCAAACGCTTACAGCGAGGCTCTGCAGGTTTATAGAAGAAACACCATACAGAAGCTTCTCAGAGGTCCCAGGCAGTGATGTAGTTCTGAAGCTAGAGATTATTGGTTTGCCACACAAATATATAGAGGTTGTTAGTATTTTGAGCAGACTGCAGTTGGTGGCCTGAGGGGTTGTGTGTGACACTGGAGTCCATAAAAGGATGTACCCAGGGAGTAGAATTTGGATATTGTGGGTTTGGTGAATTAGGGGGAAAATATGAAGAAAATCTGTTTAGGCGTAAGACTTGGACTATATTTACTAAGAGCATCAAACCTGTTATTTCACAGGAAGGAATGGTTAAAATTAAATATGTACATTATAGGCGCTAAGAATTCAAAACCAATAGAATATGTCATCAGAATCGAAATTCACATATTGAATGGTTTTCGATTTTCATTAAGGCCTTAAATTTCATAATAGAAATTATGTACATATGCCCATACGTATTAACTGTAATAAGGTTTTCTTTATATATATTTTCATACATACCTTTAATATTGTAGCCGAGTGCTCAATTTTTGGATTTAATTATACTCTTTAAAAAAAGAAGCCCCAGTTTATAATGGGTGCAGTATTTTAATTAAAGTGCACTTTTAGCAAGTCACAACGATAAATTTCTT
>NW_011478355.1:13108-15630 GCF_000754665.1 Bison bison bison | reverse complement strand
TAAATTTCTTGGAGAGGCAAATAATCAGCTTGTAATGTCAGCTTACTTTGATGCCAGGAGTTGGCTTTTTTTCTGGGTGAGGGGGAACTCGGGATGAGTGTAAACCAAAAGATTATCATTATCATTTTATTACATTACTCTAATTAAAGAGAACACATCAAAAAGAAGATTGCATTTGGCAGCCCTTTACATAATGGGCTTTTGTTACAAGGAAACGTGGCTCCCTCTCCTAGTGTGTATAGAGCAACCCGGGACGCTTCTGGCAGCTGGCCATGGAGTCCGTCCTGGCTTTGGCAAGAACAGATGGTTTTGGGGTCTGTTGTTCACGTTTGAGTTCCATGTTACCAATTTTGAATGAAGTCTTTACTGAACCCTTTGTCCTGCAGTCTACAGCTCCTCACGTCAGGGGGCAGTTAGGCGCCGTTCCTGACATGCCAATTGAACGCCGGAGTCCTGCCATTTCTTCTGAACTTGGATTCTCCCTGCCTCTGGCCCTCTGCTGGATGAAAGCAGCAAGTGTGGGTCTACTGCCCCCCGGTGTCCAGCTCGGAGAGATGCCGGACAGCCCTGCTCTGAGCTCTAGGAACCCAGGGGAAACAAATGCCTGAGCTGTCTCTCTGGCTCTTGGGAGCAGATGTGGAGGTGCCTGCTTGACTACCAAATTCTTATCAGGACATGCAGATGCCATGGTCTGTAGACTTTCTACTTTGAGAAGGACCTTGCATTCATCCATTTCACCGCTTTAATTGTCCCACTCTATACACATTTATTGAGCGTCTACTATGCTTTTAATTTTTAATTCAACAGATACTTTTGGCACCTACTGTGTGATAGGCACTGTGCCCTGAAGCTAGGGCTCTAGCTGTGGAAGGGAGGCAGTGATAAAGAAAAATCTCTGCCTTAATAGAACTCAAATTCTAGTGGCAGGTGAGGAGGTGGAGGGCAAGGAGACAGCAAACAAGGAAATGTGTAAATAAGGCAATTGAAAATTTGTGCCAAGTGCTATTATGGTGTAAAGGTAAGGCAGACTCAAGTAAAAGAGTGAGGTAGGTGGTGATGAGATGTCAGAAAAGCCTTTCCAATGAAGTAGTATTTGAAAGGAGAGCTGAATGAAGTGTGAGAACACACTATTGTGAGGGTGCTAGGGAATGGAGGCCAGAGAGGGGAAGAGACTAGCGTAAAGACACAGCTTTTTCCACAGCAGAAGTATGACTAGAATACATGTGTTCCCTGACTCCAAAGCAATGATCTTATCTCTGTGCTGCATCCAGATAAAATAAGTGGGGAAAATCGTTACTGAGCTTCTATATATTGAGAGGACACCTGGCTTATAAGGAGAGACACAAACATGAGTTAAAGTTAAGAGAGAGGCTAAATCTCTGTGTGTGTGTCTGGCAGGTATCCTTGGCATAGAAAAGTGTGCAGTTACCTGCATGAATGGCAGTCTTGCTGCTCAAATATCTCGTTGTAATCCTGTGGTGCCTGAGAGGAGCCTGGTGAGTGCTAGGTGGCCTGTGTGTCTTAGAGGAAGGGCTTCCAGGGTAGATACAACACTAGTTCGTTTGCTGTCTCTCCCCCCACCTCCTAACCATCCCCTCCCCCCAGCAGAATGGCTGCTCCTTGTATTCTCCTCGAGTGCTTGTTGGAAGAGAGGGGCTGTCTCTGCTTGCTTTAAAAGGCGCCAAGTCAGGAGAACTCTGTAGAGGAAAAGTCTCTATTATTCACAAAATGGCGGGGGTGATGCTCAAAGGTCATCAGATTCAGAGAAAGGGTCAAAGCACTAATGAAGTGGAACCCTCATCCACATGGCAGTCTAGTCACTTAGGATGGACGGAGGAGACACTGCCTTTGTTGAGAGCCTGCCCTATGTGCACTTTCTGGCATAACCTTGGCCCTTCCTGCTTTTTACGACTTAACTCCCACTCCTTTCATGGGGTTATCCATACTGTGTGTTTTGACTTTGGATCTTTCTTTAGAAGAAACAGCCTCCTGTTCTCATTTCCTTTTACATAACAATTCAAAGATTGGAAGGGAGTATTTTCCTAGTTGACCTTTAAAGTTTGGTTTTCATCTCTTTAAAATCTATTATCATATGTAGCTATGATGTCATATCTGACAGCCTAATTGTGGACATGCCTTTGAACATACCAATAGGCATGTAGTATAAGGGTGTAGCAAGTGACCAGCTTAACCTTTATTTACCTATGCTTTTTCTGCTGCCAAAGGGAATTTTTTTTTTAAGTGAGCATTTTTGGAGTAAAGAAATTTCTAGCAGAAAACATGTCCTTTTGAAAGATAAGCATGTTTCATCTCCTATAATAACATAGCCTTTTATGTCCCCCACCTCCAACTTGGAGAATGACACATGAAAATTAAAGAAGAAGAGTTTGAAATGAAATGTGATGAATATAATTGGAGGTCGCTTTTAGAATGGTCAGTTCAGTTCAGTCACTCAGTTGTGTCCGACTCTTTGCGACCCCGTGAATCGCAGCACGCCAGGCCTCCCTGTCCATCACCAACTC
>NW_011478355.1:10393-12679 GCF_000754665.1 Bison bison bison | reverse complement strand
GCTTCTTGTGGCTGGTAGGAGAGGAACAGGTTCTTTCTTTGCCTCTGACGCTTGCTAAAATCCAGGACTTCTTTGCTGCACATACCTCCTTCTTGGGGCTTTATCATTCGTTTTCATTCTCTCTCCCCCTCTTCCTTCTTTTTCTCTCTCATAAATCAGCTGGTGTGTGTGTGTGTGTGTGTGTGTGTGTGTGTATGTGTGTATGGCTGATCCCCACGTTCTCTATGTAATCCAGCCAATTGACTCCTAATTTATCAGTTAATTACTAATACTGCACTGATTACCCTAGACTTCTCCCAGTCCCGTCTGGGGAGGAATCTGCCCTCATTGACCTCATTTCATTGTATCTCTTGCATCAGCATTGTTTTGGAAATAAGTAATTGCCTTGGGGAGCTTAAATAAAAGCCATAGTTAAGCAGGAGTTCCCCCAAGCTTTTAGCTGACTGAGAATATTTCCCTTTGGGAAATTCTTCCAAGTGCGCTCTGGTCTCATTTACAACTTTGTTTGGTAAAGTTGAAGAATAGCAAAATGATCCATTTGTGTTTTTCAAATGATAATAGCTTGTATTTGCAGGGTCCTTTAAAAGCTTTTCTGTATTTGTTTCATTTTTCTCCTGTAACAACCCTGTGAAGGATATAGCATCATCCTGTTTGATGGTGAGGCAGCAAGGTGTAGTTGAAAGCCTTTCAGACTCAGAATCAAAGGACCTGGTCTCGGTTGGCCGTCCATTGACAGGTGTCCCCTGAAGACTCTGAAAATAGGTTGTTCTCTGATAATTAAACTTTAAACAAGATGCAATAGATCAAAGCAGAGAGGTGTCACCAGAAGGTATTAACATTGTTAAAGAAGTGATATGTCAAGGAGAACAGAGGCTGGAGAGAGTAACTGAGGGCATTCTGCAGAGCCTGTCTAGTTCTAAGGGCCAGTTCCTGTAGCAGGTTTATTTTCATTGCGGAGACGGTTCATTAGATTACAAAGACCTGATACCACTGAACGTGATTTCACTGACTCATCTGGTAATGATTCCGACTCACTAATCAACCCTCTGATTATAATTCATCTTTTCATGTAGCTTGTCAGTGGAGATATGGCCAGGAATATGAGAATCTAGTCTCCCTAGTAGTAATAATTCATATTGCAAATGAATACTTAGGCATTCTGGTTGCATATGCCAGTTACTTGGGATCTTTCTTAGCATGAGTCAGGTGAACACTGGGACACTGACAAAATAAAATTTGTCAAAATGAAGCCTCTTCGCAGTGGTTGCCTTTCCCTGATGACACCCTTCATTATTACTATGCACATATTCTTTTGAACATCTAGGGATTTTTTGTATTTATAGATTGTACAAACTTGAGCAAGTCATTCCTCTGCTCTGAACTTGGTTTCAAATCGGGAAAGGAGTATGTCAAGGCTGTATATTGTCACCCTGCTTATTTAACTTATATGCAGAGTATCATGAGAAATGCTGGACTGGATGAAACACAAGCTGGAATCAAGATTTCCGGGAGAAATATCAATAACCTCACATATGCAGATGACACCAGCCTTAGGGCAGAAAGCAAAGAAGAACTAAAGAGCCTCCTGATGAAGGTGAAAGAGGAGAGTGAAAATGTTGGCTTAAAACCCAACATTCAGAAAACTAAGATCATGGCATCCGGTCCCATCACTTCATGGCAAATAGATGGGGAAACAGTAGAAACAGTGACAGACTTTATTTTCTTGGGCTCCCAAATCATTGCAGATGGTGATTGCAGCCATGAAATTAAAAGATGCTTGCTACTTGGAAGGAAAGTTATGACCAACCTAGACAGCATATTCAGAGAAGGCAATGGCACCCCACTCCAGTACTTTTGCCTAGAAAATCCCATGGACGGAGGAGCCTGGTAGGCTACAGTCCATGGGGTCACTAGAGTCGGACACGACTGAACGACTTCCCTTTCACTTTTTACTTTCATGCATTGGAGAAGGAAATGGCAAGCCACTCCAGTGTTCTTGCCTGGAGAATCCCAGGGACGGGGTAGCCTGGTGGGCTGCCGTCTGTGGGGTCTCACAGAGTCGGACACGACTGAAGCAACTTATCAGCAGTAGCAGCAGCAGAGATCATATTAAAAAGCAGAGACATTACTTTGCCAACAAAGGTCTGTCTATCAAAGCTCTGATTTTTCCAGTATTTATGTGTGGATGTGAAAGTTGGACTATAGAGAAAGCTGAGCACTGAAGAATTGATGCTTTTGAACTGTGGTGTTGGAGAAGACTCTTGAGAGTCCCTTGGACAGCAAGGA
>NW_011478355.1:7325-10293 GCF_000754665.1 Bison bison bison | reverse complement strand
GTTGGATGGCATCACCGACTCAATGGACATGAGTTTGAGTAAACTCTGGGAGTTGATGATGGACAGGGAGGCCTGGCGTGCTGCAGTCAATGGAGTCACAAAGAGTCGGACATGACTGAGTGACTGAACTGAACTGAGCCTTGGTGTCTGCATTTTTTGAGTGCTTTGGAAACTGAATAAATGTAAGGTAGTAGTAGAATGATGAAGAGGAAGGAAGAAAGCAGGTTTGAGGTTTGGCATCAGAGGTAATTTACCTGCATATATATGGAATCTAGAAAGATAGTAGTGATGAACCTATTTGTGGGGCAGGGATAGAGATGCAGGCATAGAAAACAGACTTGTGGACACAACGGTGTACGGGTGGGAGGAACTGAGAGAGTAGCATGGAAACACATACGTCACCGTATGCAAAATAGACAGCCAGTCGGAATTTGCTGTATGATGTGGAGCTCAAACCCGGTGTTCTGTGACAACCTAGAGGGGTGGGATGGGGTGGGATGTGGGAGGGAGGTTCCAGAGGGAGGGGACATACGTATACCTATGACTGATTCATGTTTGTGTATGGCAGAAACCAGCACAACATTGTAAAGCAATTTTCTTCTAACTAAAGAAGAAAAAGGTAATTTGCCTAACATCACATACCTAGCTGACAGCAGCCATAAGTAGCATATGACCCTCACTGTATTCTAGGCACACAGGAGCAAGAGATGGGGACAGAAGCCAGATTTAGGATAGGCTAGGCTAGAATCCCACGGACAGAGGAGCCTGTCAGGCTCCAGTCCATGGGGTCGCAAAGCATCGGACACAACTGTAGTGACTTAGCACACACACAGCAGGGTAGGATAGGACAGGGTAGGGTAGATATAAGTTGCGAAGCAGGGGACTGGCCTTCTACATGGCATTTAGGCTTCTCCCACTCTGTTTAGTCCACCTTGTTCCAAACTTCTTTGTGCTGGAGGGAAATGGTTAACTGAATTCTCAGGGGTTCTTCACCACTTGTTCAATGTTCTTTCTGTTTAAAATCAAAGCCTGATTGCTGTAAGAACTAAAGACCAGATTGTTTTTTTCCAGAAAAAAATTCCAAAAAGTTAGTTTCATACAGCCATTCACTCTGCCATGGGACCCTCAGAACGTAGCTAGAATCCAGGAGTGTTTCTTTTAGATGGTTTTGCTGAGAGGAAAATATATACATTCCAATATCAGGTTATTGATACACAGTTGTATCCTAATCCTCATTCCTTTGATACTGATAACTGTTGGTAGCTCCAGTCTGTTCTTCCTGGGTGTAATTTGATGAGGTTCGGGTAGTTGTGGACCAGAGATTCAGTTGAACCTAGTTCTTAAGGATTATAGGAAATCCTATAGACATGGAATTCTGTTGGGAACCCACTGCTTTGTGATATATTCTATTGCTATAAACAGCATTAAGCATCAAGTTATTGCTCATTAAACCTGACGTGGTTAAATAATCACTACAGGTAGAGACCTATGGTAATTCCCTTGTTTTTGTCCACCTACCAGATGGACTGTGTATACAGTTATAAACTATTTGACTTGGAACTTTTATTAGTGAAGATACATGCTTAATTGTGTTTAAAAATCCTGTTGGAATTTCACACATACTTTGTAAAATATGTATTCTTTATTTTGACAGGATTGTGTTTAAAGGAGTCTTTTGATGATAGACATTTATCTTTTCTAGATCTTTTGTCCCTGGCGATTTGCTGTAACTTTTATAAGTCAGAGGGCTTATTGATCTATAGATTTTATATTATGCTGTGCATGAATAGCTATTGCTATATTACTGGAGAAACTGACTGCTGTATAGTCTGGGTGAAACATATTGATTTTCATGGACTGTAGTATTCTTCACAGAAAGAACATGTTGAATTTTAATTTCCTGAGAATGTCAACTTGCCTTGCCTGTCAAGAAATTAATCTGAGGCTAGTGTTTACTGGTGTGATAGCAGTCTTTTACTTGCTCTGACATCATGTCATCTTATTACATCAATATCTTTTATAGGCATTGCCAATCCTTGTATTCAGAATCTCATCTTTCCTTTTAATGGAAGGTAAGTAACCAGTGAATACAAAAACCTGTACCTGGCACATAATAGGCATTTAATTTGAGATATTTAATGAGATATTGCAAATACCTGCTCTAGTACCAAGTTATCTATATCTATATTCACATCTATCTGTCTAGCTATCTGTTTCTCATTTAGTCCTCAAAAAGAATCCTGTGAGGTAGATCCTACTCTTTCTTTTTCACAGGTGAAAAACTGAGGCTCAGAGAGGTCATTAAAGCTTGCCCATAGTCACACAGCAGAGAATACATAAAAAGTGGTGGAGCTGTGGTTTGGACCTCGTTTACCTGGTTTTGGAGTCTACTTGGCTATCCTACTTCCTACAAACAGACTGGGACTGACTTGGAGATATTCACATCTACCCTGTCTCTGACAAATCGCAAAATAAGACCCTCCCACTTTCGGAAAGAGAACGATACCTGGTGGGAAGGGCTGTGCTCAGGCAGTGCTGTCTGTCAACACCTGTCCGCATCCAGAAGTAAAGGCCCTAAGGGAAGTTTCTCGCAAGGAAATTCTCAGGCTGGTTTGTTCAAAGACGTAAATTTTAAATGGAACCACCTCAACATTTCCTACTGATTTATTGTTTCCTGAAGGGGAAAATCCAGTGGTTACTTAAGAAACAAAATAAAAGTCAAAAACCCTTATGCAAAAAGGAATGATTGTCCAGAAGAGGCAAATCCATGCAGACAGAAAGAATAGGGCTTGCCAGGGCTGGGGGTGGGGAGAAGGGGAAGGAGAAGTGACTCCTAATGTGTCCAAGGTTTCTTTTTGGAGTGGTTAAAATGTTTTGGACTCAGGTGGCAGTGATGGTTATACATCTTTGTGAATATACCAAAACCCACAGAATTGTATACTTTAAAGTGGTGAATTTTATATTATGG
>NW_011478355.1:6003-6716 GCF_000754665.1 Bison bison bison | reverse complement strand
AAAATGTGAATAGTTAAAGTGTAACTTCCCCAAATAACTTGATTTATCTTAAAGTGCAGCAATTTGCTACACGTGCGGTTTTCAGAAAGCACTAATCAATTCCAGGTCAGAATCAGTTAAAGCGCTCCACAAATTGATAGTGAGGTCTTAAAAAGGCTCAGCAGCTTTGGAACGTTAAATTTACTTGCTGTAAATTTGGAATAAGAACATAAAGAATCACTTTCCAGCAAGATGATGAAAATTCATCATGTACATTATGTGTTTCTTCAGAAGCACACTACATTAATTTTCCAGCTCAAATAAGTGGAGGAAGTAAGGTTTCTTGTTACTAAAAAGTTGCTGTGATGTTTAGAGAGGCAGACCAATTCCATTAATGAATCCAATCTGCTCTGACTTGTGATACTGCCTAAAGTGTCCTAAAAACCCTAATGTTGATAAATGTCATACAAACCAGTATTAGGCTTTTTCCCCTTAAAACAAGACTGAGAAGGTCTTAGTCTTAACTTAGTTTTGTTTCCCAAGGATCCGAATGCTTACAGTCAGCTCTTGATTATCCAGGCCAATCGTGGAGAGCAGGGGCATGGCTCCTCTGAAAATCTCTCTTTGCCTTTGGTGTATGTATTAGCCCTCATTTGACTCTGAGGGCTGCCTAAGAATGAAAGAAGGCGGAAAATTTTTAAAAAGTCCCGCTAGTCAGCATCTCTCCTCAAAAC
>NW_011478355.1:3657-5903 GCF_000754665.1 Bison bison bison | reverse complement strand
AAACCCTCTTCAGACATCTGTCCCACTCTAGGCTATGCTGAAGAATTATGGCATCCCCACTCAGCCCAGAGGGGTCTTCTCCTAGCTAGATGAAAATCATGAAGTTTTCATGTTTAAAAGGCCTCCTGCTTCGTGCTGGCCCACAGAGAGAAGTGAAAAGAAGAGCAAGGCAACATCAGCCGTTCTTTCATCTGCTTTGCTTAACTTTGTTAATAAACATGTGAAAGCAAGGTAATCCACCCTAGGATACCCAAGATTTGCTTTCTTATCTTTGTTGGCCTGTCAAACACAGCTTTCCATCTCATCTTAAAGCACCCCCAAAAGCTTTGCAAATCTATGCTGTGGTCTAGAACTGCTTCACAGCTCCTGAAATGCAGTCTCTGTTGTTGTGAATGATGGCAGCTATTAAATAAATCCTGGAGATGCTGCCCTGAAACTCAGATCAGGAAAGGCTCATTGTACCTTGCCTTCATGTGGTCCCAGCACCTCCAACTGTAGGATCCCTGGCTCTCTGTGGCCCCTATCTGCTTGGATTCTCCTGACCAAGCTGAGTAGTACCTTGACACGTTTTTTTTGCCTGATGTCTGCTGTGGTGGCATAGGTCTCTTGGTCCCCTCCTTGCCTACTGATTCTTTGACATCTGCCAGACTTCTCTGGTGGCTCAGTCAATAAAAAATCTCCCTGCAATGCAGGAGACCACCTGCAGTGTAGGAGACCTGGGTTCAATCCCTGCGTGGAGGAGATCCCCTAGAGGAGGAAATAGCAACCCACTCCAATATTGTTGCTTGGAAAATCCCATGGACAGAGGAGCCTGGCAGGCTACAGTTTGTGGGGTTGCAAGAGTCGAACACGACTTAGTAACTAAACCACCACCAGGCTCTGCAGGCCCAGCAAACTCTGAGGGCTGGCCTCTGCTAACCCATCTCTTTGCTGTCTGGGTTGAAAGCTTTGGCAGCCAGTTTGCATAGATGTGTAACACCTATTCTTGTGACAGATCTCTGTTACCATGGGAACTAGGCACAGGAAGTCCATATACCAGACATCCAGTCTGAATTTCTGTGGTCATTTCTTAGTTGTTAGTGCTAATGGAGGGAAGCAGGGGCATTGGTGATCTGATTGAGTGGATGATCCCAAATTCATTTGTGTTTGATGTTGGAATGGACATGCACAGTCCATCAGCAGCCATGGATAAGCAGACTACTCTGAGTCTGACTAGGACTTCCATCCTCTAGTAAGATGCTAGGAGAGTATAGAGAAGAAGAAAGGGGGAAAGGGGATGGAGTAAGAGGGAGAGAGAGAGGATGGGGCGGCATGTGGAATAGGAAATGTGAAGAGATGTACTCAGAGAAGGAGTATGTCTATGAGTTAAAGCAGGTGGAGTTCTGAGAGCTTCCCAAGGTAACTGGCTGGCTCTGCTGGGCTCTCCTTTTCCTTTTGTTCACTAACCAGCAACCTCAGGTTTGCATTTCTATCATGGTTTCAAGCGTGATTACTCTTAACAACTGCTTCTCAGAAAGAGAGCCACCTTTTTATTATACTTTCCATAGAGATGAAATTTAGCAAGTGGTGGTAATTACGGTTAGGTCCCCAGCCCCTAGCAGAGAGTATGAGCTTGCAGGGTTCGTGTATGTACCATGATGTTGCTTTGGGGCTGGGCCAGGGGCTTAGGGCTAATACTCTGTCTCGCACAGAAAAGATGGAAGGGAAGGTCTGCCCTTTCAGTAAGTAGGATCCCTATGGTGACTTTTGGGGCTTCTCTGGTAGCTCAGCTGGTAAAGAATCCACCTGCAATGCAGGAGACCCTGGTTTGATTCCTGAGTCAGGAAGATCCACTAGAGAAGGGCTAGGCCACCCACTCCAGTATTCTTTGGCTTCCCTGGTGGCTCAGACAGTAAAGAATCCACCTGCAATGTGGGAAACCTGGGTTCAATCCCTGGGTTGGGAAGGTCCCCTGGAGAACGGCATGGCAACCCACTCTAGTATTCTTGCCTGGAGAATCCCCATGGACAGAGGTGCCTGGCGGGCTACAGTCCATGGGGTCGCAAAGAGTCAGACACGACTGAGCGACTAAGCACAGCACATGATGGCTTATAGGGCTGTCTCTTCTTACAGCAGTTCCTATTTTGGGAATGAGCTCTCTGATGAATCTCTAGTTTGCATGATTCATGGAGGTCTTTGCAAATGACAGTGCTTCTGACTCAAAAGGAGTTCTTAATTTCTGTCCTCAGAAGTGCGTGTAACATTAA
>NW_011478355.1:0-514 GCF_000754665.1 Bison bison bison | reverse complement strand
CCTTCTAATGAATGTTCAGGATTTATTTCCTTTAGGATTACTGGTAAAGAAGTTTAAATTCATAAGAAAAGGAAAAGAGTAAGAATGGTTTAGTGTCAGAGAGGTCAAGAGAAAGCAGTTTAGGAAGGAGGATATCAACAGGTTCAAATGTCAACTGAATTAGTAATTAACTGGTTAACTTAATAACTTTAAGTAAGTCACTTAGCTTCCTTTGTAATTGTTTTCTTATCGTTAAAAATTGCTGTTGCCTTACAGCTATGTTTAGAAGATTATTGAGATAATGTTAAAAAAGTCTTTGTTGTTTCCTTAGATAATAAAGACTTTTTTGAAATACCCCCACACTACTGTAAGCCATGTCCTAACAGATAAAGCTAACGGCAGATTATGTGTGAATTTTCCAAGTCTTGTGCAGTAGTCTGAGGTGTTTTATGGGCTTCTCTGGTTTCTCATTGGTAAAGAATCTGCCTGCAGATGCAAGAGACACGGGTTCAATCCCTGGGTTGGGATGATCCTT
>NW_011478354.1:13493-13963 GCF_000754665.1 Bison bison bison | reverse complement strand
TCACCTTGTAAAGACTGAGGTGCAATGCAGTGCAACGAATACCCTTTGTGAGACTCTCTGTGAACTCCCTCATGTGCCCTGAAGAGCAGCTGGGATGGCCTGGAAGTCAGGGCTCTGCTGCTCATCACTGGGCTGGAAGCACAGACACACAGATAGCCACTCCCAACTCCACACGCACAGTGCAAACCCACATGGCCTCAAACATCTCCATTTTCATAAAGTCTTCCTGGGTGGCCCCAGCTAGAAGTGGGCTCTGCTTCTTCCAAAACACTGAAAAATTTATTTTGCCTCTTTTGGGATATGTACTTGTGCTGGCCCTAGATTTTCCCACAAGAGGGAAATTGACTCAACAGGCTGGGCTGTAATTGAAGAACCTCAGCCAACTCAACTTTGTACCCTTCACAGCACCCATTACTCAGGTCTTCAACATTCATCTGTTCCATGGATGCATAAGAAAGCCAGGAGCATGA
>NW_011478354.1:8068-10216 GCF_000754665.1 Bison bison bison | reverse complement strand
ATTAAATGAGATAACATATGCAAAGGACTTATTACAATTTCTGATAGAGTAAGCACTCAAGGCAGAGGAGAGGGAAAAAAAAAAAGAAGGAAGCTCAAAAATATTGTGCACTTATGCTCCCTCCTCCCAGCTGAGGATTTATAAACATCATCAAATACAACTCAACTTTGAGAATACATTATATGATGATTTTGGTAGCAGAATTTTATCTTCCTAATTATGTTTTGCTTAGGCAAATGTCAAAAATGAGTTTCCACTTCCAGAGCAGACACTAATGGGAGAATGGAGAGAAGGAGGTGCGGGGGCGAAGGGGGCATGCTGGCGGGGAGGAGCCCAGAAACACATTCAACAAGAGCAGTGTGGAAAGTATGTGACTTGATGATTCATCTGTCCAATCTCAGTCTACAAACGCACACCAAGAGATAACTGCATGCAAATCTGATGGACTAGAGGAGTCTGGACATATTTCTGCACAGGCCTGACAGTGAGTGGGGCGTGGTCAAGATCAGGCACTAACCCTGCCCAGGCCTAGATGGAGCATCTCAAGTGCACCTCTAATGGCTCCTTCAGAACAACTCTAGTTTATGACTCCAGAGACCAAGGCTGACACCAAGCTTCAGAGGTTTGCGAAAGCCAGAGTTCATGAACATCAGAACCAGAGTTTGAACCCAGGTCCTTATGATGCCAAAGCCTGTGTCTTAAGCCAGACATTTCAATGAGAGGAGGGGGAGAATTTTCCATGAAGCAGGGACAGATTAAGGAATGCCATATTTAGACGACAAAATAAGTTGAGCTAGAAATAAAGGTTGGAGCTAGAAAAGTTAGCCTATAACTGCCCAAGTCACAGACTGTAAGATGTCAGTGGCAACTGGACTTACAGATAGTGAGGAGCTAGCCAGGGATTTTATTAGGCAGTTATTCTAAAAATATTCATCATTATGTACAATGGCATAGAGAGCAGAGACCTTAAAGCAATGTAACTCTCAGTATGCTGGTCATCTAGAAATATGCCCAGGGCTGGTTATGAAATACATTTCCAAGCAAGAGATGACAATCTGATGACCTGGCAAAAAGTCAAAGAAAGAATGAGCTGTCAGGGATGGATGGAACCTCCAGAGATGATGAGAAATTAGGTGTCAACTAATTCCTAGAAGATAATGAGTCCAGTCTTAGAAAAAATTTTAAAAGCCAGAGCAGGATATTCAAAGGGAATCAAATACAAGTTAAATGTATTTAATGTCTTATAATGTTAAAAAAGTTGTACATTCTCACTCCATGCGAAAACACATTTAGAGTCTGAGACAAGAGGAAACAATAATCAAGATACAATAAATCTTATTAAGGAAAGTTCACTGATTAAACCAACAATGAAGTAAGCTCAGAGACTAGGAGATGCCTAAAACCTTCTCCTATCTTTTCTTTTGCCTCCTCTCTCTCCCCTCAGCATCTGCTGAGTGCAGGCACGGGAGCAGGCATCTGCCTACATAGGTAGCAAGTCTGTGCGGTCGACAGTCTAGGAGGGGAGACAGACATTAACCAAACAACGACAAAAACAAATGCCCAACTGCAAATGAAGAAGTCGTCAAAACGGTACCGTGCCTCTAAACAAAGCTCCTGACAGGTAAGGGAGGACCATATGGCCTGCTATCACTGGGTGCTGAAATAAGGGAGCTCGGGACACTTACCTAACCAGGATGCAATGAGGATAGCATCAATTCCATCTATTGGCTCACATATTCGAGCCACGACTGGGTGGATCTGCTGGGCCAGGTAGTACTGGGTATCAATGCTTAAATTGTCCTGCTTCTGCAGCTGCTCGGGTGCATAGGCCCTCTGACCCGCAGTGAGATTGGAACCATCCTATAAGAGGACACAGTACAGGGAAAGTTGTGAGAAATCACACGTACTTGGCCAAAGAGACGGACACTTCAAATTTTATATATTCAATTCCAAAGCCCAAGAAGTCCTTTTGACCTGTTGGTGGTCATAAGCATCTAACGGGAGGAAGATCAAGGAGAACGACTTACCCACGGTCCAGGAATGTAAATCCAGCATGTGTTGTGTTCTATTTTTTGTTGAAACATGAAACCAACAAGATGGCATGACTAGATTAAATAATTCCACCTGCCATATCACAGAAACACACAG